>NC_046286.1:42633992-42933992 GCF_004115265.2 Rhinolophus ferrumequinum
TAGGTCCACGCCCTTGTCTTCTGTTTGGCATGACACCATCTCCCATTGATGCTGTTTAAATAGGACACCACTGGTGCTAATTAGAAAATGGGAGAATCTTAGTGTTGTTTATTTTCCTTTTTTAAAAAGATAAAAATACTAAATTCCTTTGGACATGAACACAATCTCTCACTTCTTAACGTTTTTCATAACACCTACATGATGCTTACGACAAAATTGCTGCTTAACTAATTAATAAGTGCAGTGATTTTGCTAGTATTGAATGCTGATAATAAAACTCTGCCAGTCAATGCCTAATCTGTCTAAAGAATAGAATTTGTATTTCCTTTGAAATATTTAAGGAATCCTGCTCATGGTTAAAGGCTAAAGCTTGTCTCATTGGTTTCCCTTAAAAATATGTTTTCTAACTTGTGCTATGTATGTTATTATAACAAATACAAAATTAGAAAAAGCATGGTGTATGCTTTTCCCTTAAGATAAGTGCTATGCTACTAGAACATATGACCTCATATTTGGCTCCAACATTTGGAAATGAAACAGTATAGAAGATGACAAGTTCTAGTAGCCACGTCATAACAGGAGATGAAATTTAAAACAAGACTGACAATATAAAGTTTGAGGAAACTGACTATTTTTTAAATTGTACATTTATCACGACAGTTCTGGGGTTAATCTCTGGAAGCAGCACAAGGACAGATGAGGTAATACGTGCACATGTGTGGATAAGATAACCAAATGGGGGAAAAGCCCATTTCCAGGCTCATGCACAACTAAGATTATGTGCCTGTTGGCTGGAACTTGTGTGGTTAGGATAATATAGGGATCAAAAAAATTATGCCGATGAAGTGGTGAGCAGTCACATTGGATCTGAAGCTTTCTGAATGGGGACGTGGAACGGAATGAGCTGCAGCCCACCAAGAGAAAGATTTGGGAAGCAAGAAAATGGGAGGTGAACTAGAAAACTCCCCTACAAAAATGACATTGTAAGGGTTGGTAATTAAAACTTCACTGAAAAGTGCAATCTGATGATAAAACCAGCTTAATGCTGTTCGTGTGTACATTAGGGTATGAGAAGAGCTTGTGACACTGATTTCCATTCCTGACTACCCAGATGTTATTACCATAAAAAAAATGTTCAGAGGTCTTGTTTGGACCCACTTTGTTTTATTCTGTGGCTTTGAGGAAGGGGAAAGAAAGCCCTGTGAGGGACGTGTTGACTGAAATGCACCATTAATTTCATGTCTCTTTTGTAAAAAGCACTTTTAAAGTGTGCCAAGATGTTTTTAGTGTTTCAACAACATGCTTTTGTGACAATAGAGAAATGAGGGTACATTTTCATGGTATCAATAAAAATATCGTAGTAATTTACAGGGTTGGACTGAACTCTAAATTGGGTCACAATGAAGCTCTTTTAGTGTGAACAGAGATAGCAGCAACCTCTATTTTGTTCATGAGCCACTGAGATCTGAATAAACATGATCTCTGACTGCCTCTATGGTCTGAAGTCTTGGTGGCCAGGGCACTTGAGTTTTATGGAGGTCTCCCATTTTTGGAACTCTCTTCTTTTCCCTTCCCAGCAGATCCCAGATTTACAAGCTTTGAGGTCTTCGAAGGAAAGAAAAAAGGGCAGATTTGTTCTTTCTTAACTGGTGTAGGTTTCCAGATGGTATTAGAAGCTATTATTGGCTGAGAAGAAACACTTGTTTGTGTCTCAGTCTTGTACTTGGGTCTGCAAATTTGACAAATGGCTCACTTTGACTATCTAAGCAAATAAACAAAGCATTTTCATTATTTGCTGACACTCACCATCCTTTCCTTCTCAAATATTGCCAGATGCAAACACCAAGCACTAATTTCTCCAGTTGCTGTTCTGTTCAAAATCTCTTTAGGGAATTACAGTGGTGAGATTCCCATATCTGATTCTTTGTGTTAATGTGTCTATGGACATATGATTCCATGGTTGTTTTCTGATGAGTTAAGTTGCCTATGGCAACAAGATAGGGGCTTGTTGATCCAACCCCATCAATGTCATACCTAAGGGGCACTTTCACATTAATGTCACATTGTTTAAGTTACTACTATCCTATGCATAGACATAGGCAGTTTGGCATGCAAAGATTTTTAAGACCAAATTTCTAACATAAAATTATCCATAATATTATGGAGACATTGATGAGTACACATACCGCTTTTCAAGTCTGTTGCTCTAAGAGAAATAATGAAGGAGGCAATCAGGCTTGATGGAAAGAGACAAACATAGGTCTTGCAGTCGGAATGTACGTGGGTTGAAATTTGGCTCTGCCAATTCCTTACCTAGAACACACTACTTTACGTCTCAGAGACTTAGTTTCCTTGTCTGAGAAGTAGGGAAACTGACAGTTACTCCCCAGGGATGTTGTGAATGCTAAATAGGAAAGTCCTTGAAAACTGCCCAGCACTGCCTGCTATATAAAAGATGCTCAACAAACACTGGATCCTTCCTCCAAACAAGCAATAAAGGATCCATAGCTGAGGGGATTGAGGAATGCTCCACACTTGAGTGGAGTACTGAAGGATGCATAGAATCTCATGGCAGTGGTTTGAAGAGAACTGTGTAGGAAGACAGAATAGCATAAGAAAGGCAGCATATTTGGGGGATAACATGTAGTTCAATTTAACTAAAAAGGAAGCACTGTGTAGGGATGGTTACAGATATAGCCATGGAGGGCTTCCAAATGCAACATGAGGAATATTATAAATTCTGAGAGCAAAAACATTGGTGATGTAAGTAGGGGTAGGGGGGCACTACGTAATTGGAGTTGTCCTAAAGGAATGCTAATCTGGCAGCAATATATTCATTGGATTACAGCGGGGAGAGGCAGAGGCCAGGAGACTGTAGGTCAGAAGAGAAGTAATGAAGGTTTCAACTGGGTGGCAGGGGCAAAGGGCACGCAGCTGTGAGATGAGCAAAAAGGGAACTGGAATTGTTCCTTTAACTTCTGCCTTGACAACATTCTTTACTACCTACATGTCTCTTTGTATTTATCACACTAGACAAAATTTTATTTCTTTACAGGCTCACCTCCCGTACTGGTCGGGGAGTTTGCTGAGAATCATATTTCACTCATCTTGATATTTCCAGACTATCATGGAATCTGAAAGTATAGTCAGCCCTTGCAAAGAGTTTTAGTGCAAGAAGAAACGTTGAACAAATGTGTAAGAGAGACAAAAAAAAAGAAAAAGAAAAAGAAAAAAGAAAGAAACAAAGAAAGAAACAAAGAAAGGAAGAAAGGCAAGAGGAAAATAAAAAAGAAAGGAAAGTAAAAGATAAGTGCAACATGAGGGGAAGGAAGAGAAAGATGAGAAGGTTGTTTTGGAACAGCTTGAGTTCATTCACAACTGGGGATGTGAAATTGTAGCCATTAAAAATTAGATTAACACTTCCTTTCTTTTTTTCCTTTACCCTGAAGCCTTCACCCCATGCACTGTTCTTAATAAATAAAACTTGATGAAGATGGTGATGATGTGTCCTCTTCATGCTAATCCAGGCAGTTCTCAGTTTATGAATGGGTTAGGTTCCAAATGTCTGTTGTAAGTCAGTTGTTTGGCTATTGGAATGTATTTTTCCTTTGAGACAATGTAACAGTCAGTGGTTAAATTCTCCAACTACTTCACAAAAGGCTATTTAATCCACAAAGTGTTGGAATTACAGTGCTAATGTACTGTAGAGTAATAATTCCTTATAGGCATATTATATACTTCTTGATGGTTTGCAAAGTGCTTTTGCGTACATTTAAAAAAATAGAACATCTCTGCATAATATTTTTTTCCATGGAAAAATGTGTTCCAAGTTTTAAATGAGGAGGCCAGTAACACATCCTCCACCCACTCTGATGTCTGTGAAATGACTTGGCTTCCACAGAAAGGCTCCCACACTGCTCTTCCCAGAGGCACTGGCTCCAAAGGAGACCCCAAGACTGGGAAGTAGGATGGGTGCATATCAGTGCAGGAGGGCTCTGTAGTTAGGGGAGCCAACAGTGGCTTTCTCATCAGAAGAGTCAGTTTGCATCTAGATTCTGCTGCTACCAGCTGATAACCTTGTGTGAGTGTCCAGTTTTCTTTGACGGCAGACTGGGGATAATGATGCTTACCTCATGGGATTTGTGATGTTTAAGTTGAGATAATGTATGAAGGAATACACACAGCACAGCACCTCATACACAGTGGATGCTCAAAAATGTTCTGCTTATCCTCTTCCCCAGCCACCCACCACCACTAAACTCTGAAACGGGATGGGTAACGAGTTCCTGCAACAACCAGCTCTGCTCAAGGGGCAGGACCAGGCATCAGGAACTTGAGAGAGGCTCTGGTAGGGGTGTCACCCTGGTGAGTAATCAGTTCCCAGAGGGTAAGGGTTCAAGGGTGCTGATTCCCGCAGACACCAGTGGCAGCTGTGTCATCTGTTTCTGCATCAATATTGTGTGGAGCTCTATCAGAAGGGGAACCAGGGCCAGGTTGTATTTTATCACTGCAACTGATATACCCCAAATCTCAGTCACTTAACATTGTGGATGTTAGTGCTTACTCATGCTCACATGATGCCCTGCAGGCAGTTTTCCTCCAAATGGTGTTTCACTAATGCAAGTTCTTTCCATCTTGTGGCTCTGCTTGTCTTCACAACTTGGCATCAAGCTGGCGGCATTGGAAAGAAAAAGTGCCATTTTAGGATGTGCGTTGGAGATGTTTATGGGTCAGTCCTGAAAGGGCCCACATCACTCACGTATAACATTGGCTAGAGCCATGTGACCACATCAACTGCAAAGGATCGGAAAGTGTAGTCTTGCTGCTTGCCCAGGAAGAAGACAATTTTGACCGTCAGCTAGCAGTCTCTGCCACAGATGGGGGTAAGAGTACCAAGTAACTGCTGGTTGGTACAAACTGTTTGCAAGTGAGTAATTATAAGTTAAAAAAAAGAACACCTGACTGCAATCCAAGACGAGTAAGTCACACTGAATGAATACCAGAGAAATCAGAATAAGATAAAAGCCTGAATACTTTGGGGGTAAACTTTGACATGTTTGCTAGTTTTCCTTCTCTGGAAGAAATGAAAGTGATGAAACAGATCAATCTTAAATAGTTTCCAAAGTAAATTAAAACATAAAGACAATGACCCTTTAAAGTTCCTCCACCAAGAAAGTGTTTAAAACAATACCCAACTTAATAATGTAAATTAACGTCAGCTATTTTAATACACAGGTGCTGTCTGAAGACACAAATAGTCCCGTTCAATGTTGTTCTTCTCCTTTTTTTGAATGATGTAACACGCTGACTCAAGGTCTGGATATTCAAGTCACACCCATAGCTGTGGTTGATTAGGACGGTTATCTACATTCAAACCTTCTCTGGTCTTGTAAAAATACTAGAAAGAACATGGATTTTGGAGTCTCACCCCTTTAACAGGTCAAAGGGTTTCCAGGCCGCTACACTGTTCCAGGTGCTAGAGATAAAGAGGTACCTAGGACATGCGATCGGCCCACAACAGACTTACAGTCTAGTGATGGAGACAAGAATATATGGCAGCACAGTGGGATTAGTGCAGCACTGGTTGCATGTTCGTGGGCATTGCAGAGCAAGAAGTTCTGAGAGTGGAGGGTGAGGGGAGAAAGGGAAAGTGAGGGGGTTGGTTAGGAGCTGGGAACAGAGATCAGGGTAGGCACGAGCAGCCAGAACACAAAGGAGCTTATAGGTCGTGCCCAATGGGCCCGGCTGTTATCCTATAGCTGACTAGGGGCTACTTTCAATCTGGTACACAAGGCCTGCTGAGCACTGTGGGGACAGAGCCAGGAGTGCAGTTTCTAGGCTCTCTGCCTCACGTGGAAAGGTGCTGGCTCGGGTAGTAAATGGCCATCAACTGTGATTGGATGGCCATCAGCTGTGGCTAGTTGGCCGTCAGCTGTAACCAGTGAGCCATTGGCCACTAATATAACTGCCGTGGCTAAGCTAGCAGAAAAATGGAAAGATGGCAAGCTAGCAAGAAGATGGTGGCTGGCAAGCGTGGATTGCAGTTAGAACGGCGGGTTGCAGATTGTGTGGATCCTGCTTTCTATGTCTCCAGCCCAGCCGCCAGGGAGAATATAGTAGTATGACTCCCCTATCTGTGGCTCTGTGGGTGTTCCTTTTTGGCCTTCCCATGTCCTGCGCTGTTATGTGGGGAGTGGCAGCAGAGAACCCGCAGGCCGCTCTGCATGACAGCACAGAAAACTATTATCTATTGATTCAAGATTCATGCTCCTGTATTTGTAAAAATGGCTTCCCAAAACATCTCGCTGTGGTCTTACTCTATTAAATTATATTAGCACAGTGTGTGTGTGTGTGTGTGTGTGTGTGTGTGTGTGTGTTTTCTAGAGCATACTAATATTTTTCAAATTATGGGTATGGAAGACCTCTATATACCAAAGACAGTAAGTGAGAGTTGCAAATTATGTTTCCTGTATTCCCTGGGCCTGAGTTTGTAAAATTGTTTTTTTATAGAAGAAAAGTTGCTGCAAAACAACTTAAAATGCAATATAAATGTATCCCATTGAAAGTTTGGGGGGCATTCCAAGTTGTATTGATTTCAATACTGGTTTAGAAACCAATAACTAAGAAGCAGTCACTTTGCTTATTCCAAAAGAGCAGTGAATGGGACCACAGAGAGAGGGGAAATAAACGTCTGTACATTATAACCTATGACACTGCCAGCCTATAACATGGGATCACTGGGAGTGTTTCTCAGTTTGTGAAGCATATGGCTATTATAGTGATTCTCACCCTTGTCTCCTCATGAGAATCATCTGGGAGCTTTAAGACCTTCTGATGCTCAGGTCACACCCCAGAAAAATTAAATCAGAATCTCAGGCAGTGGGACCCAGGCACCAGCATTTCTTAAACTCCCCAAGTGATTTCAATTCACAGCCCAGTTTGAGAAGCATGGGTCTATTGCCTAGGATTACCTGTTCTGTGGAAACAGCAAGTTTCAATTAATCAACTCCATTCATTTCAGTCACGTGCCAGACACTGAACTTGGTCCTGGGGGCTAAGACATAGACCCTCCTGCTCTAGGAGAAAGGCTGGGCCGAGCGGGACCAGGGGATGGGGAAATGGGGAGGAACGATAGACCGGGTGTGGAACATTGTCAGACAAGCATCCGTGAAACGAAGAGGGAACATCATGGTAAGTATTCGCTAACAGTCATGCTTGGTGGCTGGAGAAACTCGAATATAAATCTAGAAGGTCTCACTAGATGACAGATTTCCTATTACTTGGGGATTAGAAGCCAAGGAAACTGGCTTCCATTCTTGTGTATAGTAGATCGCTACATTAGCCTGTCTACTCCAGAATCTGCTAAGGATTTAAAAACAACCCCCACCCCTAAAAATCAAGCAGCTTTTTTAGTAGAATTGTTTAAAAACAATACATTTCTAGATAAAATTTATACAATATAGTTTGTTTAAAAATACTATAAAAAAAAAAACACCACTAACTGAAAAGACAACCATTTTCTTTTACATGTTTAGAACTAAAGAGCTTTTGCCAGGCAGCAGGACAAGGTTTTTATTTTATAAGCCGATGGCAACATTCTCAAAGGGTTATGATCTGTAACATGACCAAGATAGTAAGATACATTTGACCAACATCTGATGAATGACTGGTAAACCGTATTGATTCTTATTTCTTTATTTTACATTTTCTTCCTGGGTTAGACTACTCTAGACCTTTCCCAAACTAGGATCTATAATTGTGCTTTCTTGTCTTTTTATTAGATAAGTAGATGTCATGTAAAAAGCGTGGGTGTTGAGCCCCAGTTCTGCTCAGGATCTGGGGCTGTGTTTCCTTGAGTGTAAAATGCTGATAGTAAATGTCTGGTTGAAAACCTAGAGCAGGGGTGTCCAAACTGCAGCCCGCGGGCCAACTTCGGTCCGCAATCCATTGTTAATTGGCCCGCAGCAAATTCCAAAAATATATTTAGTTTACTTAAATAAACCAGGTAAGGCAATACGTACTTCACCTCGAGTGAGTGGCCCGGCTGTTTGTGTATTTTACTGAATATGGCCCTTGGTGAAAAACGTTGAAAAAAGTTTGGACACCCCTGACCTAGAGTATTAACTCTAACGAATGTGAAAGAACCACATGCAGGTTTTTATACTTATTAAATAAATACTAATACATGTATGAGTGGGGACATCTGCCACTCTTTATTATGTCAAGTACATTCAGAATTTCGAGTTGATATTATGTATTGATTCTCCCTAATGAACTTTGCTTTGGTACCTTTCTCCATTATCTGGAAGAAGTCATGATCATGTCCAATATCACTGAAATGACAGATGCATACAGAGTAACTACAATATTAACGGGCAGCGGAGAGAGAGAAATTTTTGGTATGAGGAACCAAACGCTAAATCAGAAAAGAATGTAACAGTAATATAACAACAATTTAACATGTCCCACAATAATTTAAATCATAAGATAATTTATATTATAGCTTTTAGAACGTAATTGGATTCTCAGATATTGTCGTGACTAACACAAAATCAAAAGAGCACACATATAAATTAATGTTTTAACTAATGAAATCCACTTATCTTGATGTATACATTAGTTTATAAGTTTAAGGCAATTATTTCTAGATGCTGAGAATAACAGGTAAGCCTAATTTGTGTGTGAATTCTCTGTGACTTGCCTCATATAATAAAAGACCTTTCAACTTGATGCTGGTGTTTTAAATTAAAATATCAAGTCAGTTTATACATCTGGCCTTACTTGGTGGTTTTCTAACTTGCCAATGTTATATCTTAAGCGTACTTATATTAATCATAGTTCAAAGTAGCCACATCATTAAATAATATTTTTTTTGAAAATATATGTTCTTAGAAATGGTCCATACACCCGCTTCAGTTTTTGTTGTCAAATCATGGGCCGAGGAGGGGTGGGGAGGAAAAGAATGACAGTCTGCCTTTCGGGCCATCAGCTAACTCCCAGAGTTGTTTCATGTGTCTCCATTCTGTTGCCAAAGGGAAGATGGAGACGCATGTGGCCACATTGTCATACTCTCCTGCCAGCTGCAAACCTCATCACAGTTCCTGTGAAGTGCATTTCCACAGATCAGGTTTCTGCCAGGGAAGACTTTAGCAATCTCCTACTCCACTTTCAACCAACAACAATTAGTATTAGCAAATGGCTCAGGCCACTGCCTGGGATTACATGTGATTTCTATTCAAAAAAGGACAAACTTTTACTCAAACCAGACCCACATGCTGAACATTTGAGCTCTCCTCTTAGATATAATGAAATTGAGACAGTTTCTATCTTTCATTTAAATAAAAAATCACTCTCACATTTGAAATCAAGTTGGCTGTCTTCCCTTGCTGGGTTAACCATCTGGTAAGGAGGACTTTTGAAGGACTTATGTTCAGGCCAGGAGTTTAGGGGAAAAAAAAATCACTATCCTTTTGTCCTTTTGTGCTTTACTCTTTTAATGTGGTCAAACTTTGTTTTAATGTTTTCACAGCAGGGTTTTGTGTTTTTTTTTCTCTTTCGGATAACACATATGGAAAATAAGTTAAATTCTTAATACATTTTACAGCCAAAATTTTCTCTGAGTTGTGAATCAAAAAGGCCTCTACCTGACTGAGGTCGCTAGGGCTCATTGCAAAACAATGGAGATTCAGAGGGTTCACTCCCTTGATCTATTATGGACCTGTGGTTCTTTCAATACTGTTATGTTACTTTATAGAGTAAGGTGTTTCTCAGGGTAAGATAAAGTCAGTTTCCTTCCCATGTGTTTCAAAGGTTTATGATTGCCCCAGATAGAGAGACTACCATGTTTCCCTGAAAATAAGACCTAGCCGGACAATCAGCTCTAATGTGTCTTTTAGAGCAAAAATTAATATAAGACCGGGTCTTATATTATAGTAAAATAAGACCGAGTCTTATATTAATTTTCATTCCAACTGATGCATTAGAGCTGATTGTTCGGCTAGTCTTATTTTCGGGGAAACATGGTACAACCTTACCATGTCTAGGGATTTTACTGTTTCTTCCCTGTTAAGTTCTTTAAAAACAAAACAAAATAAAACAAAACAACGAAAAACAGGTTTTGATGGCTATCTATCCAGTGACTCTTGTTGCTGTTTTCTTCATGGATAGAGACTGCTTATGTATCGAGCAGTTAAGAAACCTGTTCAGAAGAACCACCTCATAGCAATAACCCTTTCCATTAGATTCCCTTAAACTCCAGAAAATCATAGATAATTCAAAATTGGGTTTCATGGAATTGAAGGCAACTAAAGAGATCATTTCTGTTTATTGATGAGGCAATTACATTTCAGAGAAATAAGGTAATTTTTTTATGAGCCCATCTAGCTCAGACAGAGTGAAGTGGGGGCTAGAACCTAAATATACTTGCCTTTGATAACTTTACTTATTTTCTCATGTAATACAGATGTATTGCATCTTTGGTTAAAAAAAAATTATAATGGTGACAATATATAGGAAACCATGCATTTTCATAAAATGTTCGTTATGAAACTGCGTGGATCTCAATTAGGAGATCTATGTTGTAAGTCATTAAACAAGTAAATCTGTATGTAAAACACATATGAATATTTATTCATGGTACCTTAGAGTCACAGGGAATATTTTTCTTTCGCTATTTTACTGCTTCAAAAGAAAACACCTTGCATGCATTTAGACATTTTAAGATTAAATTTCAAAATCAATCAGTTTGATATTAATTTCCTGAAGGGAAAGGTAGGAAGAAAAATCAGAGATGAGAGGTAAAGTCGATGGTATGGAAAGCCTGCCTGTATGATGCCTTGGTAATGTGTTAATTGGCTGAGTTAGGCCAAATTTCCCAGAATCCTTTTTCTTGTATAGCATTAGCCACAGAGGAGATTCTTGGGAGATTTGGAAGTGGAAGGGAAGCAGGCGCTATTCTGTAGCTCAAACACATGATGGCTGATCTGGTGACTCACCTTGATATGGAACAACCTCCCTTTGGATCCTCCTTTAGCTTCTCTGACTCCTGGCCCTGGTGTGTGTGTTTAGCCCTGTGACTAAAGGGTCTTGTTTCTGGAGGATACTTGCATTTGTTTTCATCACTACTGTAACAAATTACCACAAACATAGTAGCTTAAAATAATTTATCTTACAGTTCTGTATGTTAGATGTGTGACATGCGTCCCCCTGGAATAAAGGTCTGTTATTTAATCCCGTGTTTGTTTTGATGGGGAAAAGAACTTTGCATCAGGGAATCCTGTGATAGCAGCATTATATTTGTCAAAGCTGAAAAAAAGGTACATTGCGAGGACGTTTTTATGTAAACTTTTTTTTTTCATGATTTTCTTCTTTAAAATCCATTCCGCAATATGAAAAAATACAGGGGATAGTATGAGATTGAACATCTTGAATATAAAATAATTTATGTTAATCATAGGCAAATAACATATTCCTTTATGTATTAAGATAATCACAGGAAATGAATTTGAACAACTTAGGGTCTTGGAGAAATGACCACCTCTTTTTCATTAAGCAATGAAATTCTTCGTGAAAGAGATGGGATTTAGGTTCTTTCCTAATGAATTAAGGAACAAATTTGTTTTGGGCGGAGGCCAAATGTTACTTTCCAATGTATTGCAAATCCACTAGAAACATCTAGATTTATTCCTGCCCCATTTTCAATCCTCCGATATGAATGTAAGTGGAATGTAGTCATAGTTTTGCATGTGCAATCAAATTATATGTTAGTTTTGAAAGTATAGTAGTACAGAGATAATCATAGAATTCCCATATGTAATTGGCATAGATAACTCTTCCTCATGTGAATCTCACAGAGAAACATTGATTCTTACTTAGAACTGCCTGGAAATTTGATCGTCCGGAAAAATTTTGAAATTTGGTGGATGCCCCACCCCTTTACACATTGGAAAGAGTATATCCAATTTACCTCGTTGTCTAACTTCATTCAAAACTTCTGCATTAGTTGATCAGCTGGTATGCTGATGCTGTTCCCAGAAGAAATAGCTCTCTCCAAGAGCACTTATGTAACCACCCACGCCCTGGCCCGTGGCCCATTGGCACACTTGTTCCCCTTTGTGAATCAGGACTAGAGTGTAAAGTCAATCTGCTACACACACAATGGCACATTCTTGGAGCGTGGCTGTCTAGACCATTTCCTTCACACAGTGGCTCAAGGGTCTTTTATGGAGCGATTATTGGAATGTTAAATTGCGGGTAGTGGCTTCTTCAACAGATTCCTTACCCAGATTCTGACAGTGGCATTTTAAATGGTCTTCTTCCACAGATTAGCATGGTCGTTACTGTGCCCACTCACATTAGCTTTACAGTGAGTGTTCTGGCAGCCAATGCTTTACCTCTCACCTGTTCTCTCTCCAGAAGTGAAAAGGATTTATGTACTGTTTACTTTTTTTGTTTGTTTGTTTGTTTTCTAGGCTGGGACTTAAGTTTTTTTTTTTGGAGGGGGTCAATAGAGTATTCAAAACAAGCCCCACACACCTAGGTACTGTAGCATCTATGAGTTTTGAACTAGTTTGAAGAAGTCCCAGTATTTGAAATTAATGCCTTTGAATTCTTGAAACCATGTCCATGACTCCACACTTATTGGCCAATCAAATTCATCCCATTGTGCTTCATTTTCCTTCCTCAAACAAACAAAGAAAAAGTCCTCAATCAGTAACAACAACAAAATACCTGTTAAGAGGAAGGATCAGGATAGGGGACTCGGAACTGAGAAGTGGGAAAATAAACTATGCATATGTTCGATATTGTGTATGTTGTTAAGATAACACATATTTCTTGGAGCTTAAAGTTATAGCTCGCTTTATGTTTCGTTTACGAAAAACTTACTCCTCCTAGTATTATAAAAATATCGTTTTTGCTCTGATTGTTAACCGGGCTCTAATACATTCTTCTATCTGTCTTAAGACAGGCATTGTGTCTGATTGTTTCAACATTAGTCTTTGAATCCTTTTCCAATTAGTTTACAAGTTACCTTTATCAAATTCTAAATTTTCCACACCTGGATCTATTTCTGGTGCATCGACTTCGCCAATACCATAATGTTTCATTTACCATAGCTTTCTGTTGTGTTCTGATAGTTGATATGTCACAATAAAAAACTCTGTCTATTACTTTAGAGATGAGACTTAGAAGCAATTTGTCACATTTATTAATGAATCCCATTTAGGTTCTGGTTAAGATGATGTTGCATTTGTAGCTGTATCTGGGACAATTGGCAATTTCATACTATTGAATCTCCCTGTGCAAGAACATGGTCTATTTAGGTGTTCCTTTGTGTCATTCTGTTCTTGCTCAGTTGGTGCATAACCTGATTTGACTACATTTAGAGAAGAAACAAAACAAAAACAAAACACCTCCATGATGCTTGAATTTAGATAAACCACAAGTTCCTTTTGTGATTGTTGTTCTAGAAGAGGTCAAATTATTAAATGTATTAGTTGTAAAAATTTTTTAAAAAGATAATCATGTTGGCCATTTGCCAAGGACGTATAATCTCAGTCCTCTTGTATCACAGACTATCACTTCATAAATACTTGTTATTAGATAGGAAGTGTTGAATATTATTTCCAGGCCTGTCAGCTTCCACTTCCAGTTTTACAACATCTCTCCTTGCGGCCAGCAGGGGGTGCTCCTGCAGCAACATGCCCTCTTTCAACGCCATTGGATTCTAACAAATTTCAAACCTGAGAGAGTATTGGTTTATAAATTATCAACTGCAGTTCTCACACATTCTAACAGACTCACATCTGTGGGCATTTTATGTAGAAGACAAGTAATGGGAGAAGGTGAGATCTTCAAAGTGTCTGGTAATCGAAGAAGGCCTGTAGTATATAAGCACAGAAGGCAGAAGGGATTATAGCAACTAGTGTTTGGGCTAAAGAGTGGAGCCTCTGCTTTGAGGGGCTGTTCTTTTGAGACTCGGTGCCAGCCGACAGCTTTGTGAACTGTCAGTTTCCTGGTCTTAGACCTGTAAGGGCAAGATTTTTAAAGTGGTGCTTTAAATAGGGGAGATGAGCTCAAGAGAGCAATGAGTGGGGAGCTGTGGAAGATAGAGGGTCTGGTTGCAGACAAGCCTGTGGGAAAATTTTTGATTCTATCTACTGGTTTTTGAACAGTTCCCCTTATTGTTGATAGTGGTGATGTTAAAGAGGTTGTCATTCTCCACCTCCCTTACCAGTCTGAGCTCAGTCCTTCTTCCTTATGCTCCCAAACAATCTAGTTATTTCTATTTTGCAAATATCACAATTTGCAATATTTACTGGTGTATTTGTTTATACACCCTTTTAGGTTAAGCAACATGAGGGCAAGATCATACTGTATTTGTCTAGCATGAGGTTTGGTCAATAATTATCTGTTCAATGCATGACAGAAAGAAAGGAAAGCTGGTTTAAACAAAAGGGTGTCACAGAGTGGTAGACAGATATTATAGGGTAAGTGAATTTTTAAACTGATCCAGAATCTGGCAATAACAACAGTAACAAAATTCACACAAAACGTTACTGGGTATAACCCAATACAAATGATAACAGAAAGCAATTTGTATCTAATGAGGTTAATAATAATATTTGTCATAGCAAATATGTAATGTGACCATAGCCACCTCATTGTGAAATGAAGACCATCTGATATTTACGTAAAGTCCAAAGCTTAATTGCATAATATAAAAGTGTCCTTAAAAGTTGTGAGGTTCTGGAATGTAGTTTTCCAAGTAGAATTTTATTAAAATCACATATCCTACTGAAATTCAGATATTGCAACATCAACTCAAAATTCCAATTGTGGCTCCTATTTTAATGGAATTTTTTTTTTTATCACTGTCTTCTCCTTTTCTCTCTCCCTTCCTCTGTTAACAAAGCATCAGATATTTATTAGTTGAAGAGGTTAATTCAGGTATTTACATTCATAATTCCTTGGGTTACCTTTCTTAGTAAAAGTACCAACTTTCCTCATCTTCAAACAACTGCAAAATGAGGATATTTCAAGAATCTTCATTCTTCTGGATAGTTCATTATCCAATAATCTAGCTGGATGATTTGCTCTTGGGACACCTAAGGGTGAACTGGATGATATAAATGCTGTTTTGAGTAGAACAACTTTTTAAGATGCTCACACTCAAAAGTTTCATGTTTATTAATTTGATAAAAATAATTATATTATTTTTCTATATAATATTGATTTCCTGTATTTACATAAATAGACAGTTAAAGTTATGAAAATCACCTGTATCAAAGATTTGTATTGACACTGAAACAATGTATACAAGATAGCCAAAACAGAACAATATTTTATTTTTAATGTTTTAAGCACTTAAAAAAATTGAAAAAATGATCAACATGCTCATTGATAAGAAAATTGAAAAAATTATCAACACAATCATTGATTCTTATAAGCACCCTTTGCATCCATTTCACTTTGCTTATTTAGTGTTGTTTAAGAGAAGCACTGGGAAATTAAAGAAAACTAATGAGGAAGCAGATCCTGAGAGATTGATTTTCCTAAGGATTGTAAATCCGAGGATGGGTTTCTTTTCTTTATTGTCTTTTAAAAAAATTACTAAGCGTGTACCCTTACTGTACATAGAATTCTATGCTTTGTGAAAGTTACCAAATATTGTTTGATATATTGTGTTTTACTAATTTGATATAATGTGTTGTTTACATCAATTTGGTATAATTCATTTAACGCAAAGACAAATATAATTATCTGATTTTAAAAAAATGTCCACAATGATGCAATGAACAGAAAGTAGAAAGATAAAATGTACTTAATGTTTTGTAAAAAATTCAATAGACAAGTATGCGTGGAACATCTGCTTTGGAGGTAGAACTTGCTCTCGAGTCAGACTGCTAGGGTTTAAATTCCAGTTGTGCCACTTAGAGCTGGGAGTCCTCAGTCACGGTACTGAAGCTCTCTAAGCCTCAATCTCCTAGTGGACTATTCTTTAAGAGAATTACAATCACTATTGTTAAGGTTGTAGGAGGATGAAATGGGATAATTCATGCAAAGCAACCGACATAGTGCCCACCATATGGGGAACTCTCAATAAATAGTAGCTATTCCCACCATTGTGCTAGGCCCATAGGATAACATAAGATGTTTAAGACACTGCTTACTTTTTAAAGAGGCTATAATATTAATAATATTTTCTCTATTATATTGAGAACCCTGAGCTCTGTGCAGTAGGTTGAAACATTACATGTGATTCATTTAAAAAATATTCCTGCCCATAAAATATACTTTTCATGTAGATATGTAACTTATATTTGATAGGAGATAGACTTGTATTTTATTAATTTATTACCTTTTATTGTAAAATCAAACACAGGTACAGAAAAACACACACACAAAATGTATAGCTGAGAAAATTATTATAAGGCAAACAGTGTGAAACCACCACTCATTTTAAGAAGTAGAACACAGATGGTTAATTTTATGTGTAAACTTGACTGGCCAAAGGGTGCCCAGATGAAACATTACTTTTGGGCATGTCTACGAGGGTGTTTTCCAATGAAATTATATTTGAATCTATGGTCTCAGTAAAGTAGACTGCTTCCTCCAACGCGGGGGAGCATCATCCATTCTACTGAGAGTCTGAATAGAACAAAAACGGAGGAAGGAGATATTTATCCCTTTTCTCCTGTCTCACTGATTGAACTGGGACATCTTGTATGATCTTCTCCCACTGGGATTTACACCATCAGCTCCCATGGTTTTCAGGCCTCTGGACTTGGGACTGAATTACACTATTGGCTTTCCTAGGTCTCCAGCCTGCAGATGGCTGATAGTGGGGCTTCTCAGGCTTCATAATTGCAGGAGCCTATATATCTGTATTATCTATATCTATAGCTGTCATCTGTATTTATCTATCTACATATCCTACTGGTTCTGTTTCTCTGGAGAACCCTGACTAATACGGCAGCCTCTCCAGAAAGGCCTTCATGGATCTGTCCCAATTACAGTACCTCCCTTCTTCCAAAAGTATCCATGATCCTGCTGTACGTAGTAAGCAACGCCTTGCATGTTTTAATGATTTTATCACCTAATGAGAATCTTTAGACACTGTAGTTCAGTCTTGCCCATTTTGTAAAACTTGATACATCCTTTATGCCTCCTTTAGTCTATAGGTTCCTTAGCCATTCCTTTATTTTTCTTACAACATATCTGTGAAGAAGCCAGATTATTGGACCTGTCAGAGTCAACAATCTGGATTTGGCTGACGGCATACTCATGGTACAGTTCAACATTTCCTCTGTCCTTTGTATTCTCTGCAGATTGGCAGCTGGATCCAGACACTCAATTAGATTCAGGCTCAATCTCTTTGAAAGTACTATGGTTTTCATCAGGAGGCACATAATGTCTGATCTTTGCTCTTTTTAAATGTTTATAGCAATCGATGTTCAAAGCTTAGATGTATTAATTTATTAGGGTTGCAAAAAGGTAATATTTAATTATATCACTTTTTTCATTTATTAGTTGGCATAATTTTATAAGGAGATGCTTTCCCAAGGTTAAATATAAAGAGAAAATCTTAAAAGCAGCAAGAGAAAAGCAGTTAGTTACCTACAAGGGAGCCCCCATAAGACTGTCAGCTGGTTTCTCAACAGAAACTTTGCAGGCAAAAAGTGAGTGGCAGGAAATATTCCAAGTGATTGAAAGCAACGACATACAACCAAGATTGCTCTACCCAGCAAGGCTGTCATTTAGAATTGAAGGACAGAAAGGGAGCTTCCTAGACAAGAAAAAGCTGAAGGAGTTCATCACCACCAAACCAGTATTATAAGGACTCTTAGAGGGACTTCTTTAAGATGTGAGGGCGGTTAAGGATGGGTGAAAGGTGAAAGGATTAAGAAGTACAAATTGGTTGGTATACAGTAATCTTGGGGATGTAGGGTACAGCATAAGGAATAGACTCAATAATATTGTAATAACTAGGTATGGTGCTAGATAGGTACTAGATCTATCGGGGTGATAGATGGGAATGGGGTAGGGATCAGGGTGAAAAAGGTGAAGGCATTAAGAAATATAAATTGATAGTTAATACAGTATGGGGAATATAATCAACAATGTTGTAAAGATCACGTAAGGTGCCACATGGGCACTGGACTTATCAGGGGCATCACGTCATAGACTGGGTAGATGCCTGACCAATGTGCTATACACCTGAAGCTGAAGTATAATAATATCGAATGTCAACTATAACTAAATATATAGGTGTATATAGTCACAGGATGTGGGGTACAACATGGGGAAGATCATCGATAGTATTGTAACAGCTATATGAGATGTCAGAAGGATAGTAGCTTGGGGGGTGGGTTGTCATTTTATGAGGGGTTTAAATGTCTAACTATTACGTTGCTTTGTACACCTGAAATTAATAAAAAAAATAAACTAAAAATAGGTAAAAAACAAAGGAATCAGCACAAAAGGAATAGCCTTGATTTAATTAGCACTATTTCAAAATGGATCCTCAAACAGAGATTTTTGTTTAAGAGAAAAAGCAAACAAATCAGTTTTGATCCAAAGAATGGCATAGATAACTATGAGGCATTAAAATTATAAATGATGGCTACATAAACGAATGCACTAGACTTCACATACGTGTCAAGAGCATGAATTATGCATCATTCTTTTTCAATTTTTAAACACATCAAATGGCACTTAATTTGGACAACTCTTTCGACCTCTCTCTGGGGCTTAAAACGAGAGGGTTGGATTAGATGATCTCTAAGGACTCCTTCGACTATAATTTTTCAGGCTTTAAGTCTTAATTTCAAATAAATTATAACCTATGGTTAAACTGTGGTACGTTACTTTTCTTGGATTCCTGGGTGGCTAGCATCTACCAGATCTTCAGTACATGTTTAATGAATACTAAGTGAACTTAGAGTCCTTTTTATCAGCTTCCACAAGAGAAAAAGTTAATTAGAGTCTTTGTCAACACATAGGCTAAACCCACAGATTTTATTTTGACAACTGCTATTATGCGTTTTAAATATCTCTATGTGATCAAATAGCCATTATACTTGCATATCTGAGTGACAATAAGTAGTCAGAGACACAGATGTTCTTATAGTTGTTGATTTTAAAAGCTGATCCAGTTCATGAGCTATGACATATTCTACTACAGCAAAAATTGTAGCCATCAGAGATAGGTTTTTTTTTGATCATGAGAAATCAAAATGTAAATATAGTACAATGGGTCATCATAAAAATTTACTTTTACAGTGGTTATTTTTGCTTTATAACTGAAATACTTTCTGTTATTGATCAAGGGCCTCCAAGTCTCTCGTGAGCCAAGATAACCTATCTGCAGAAAATCTTATTCTGAATTCATCAGAAGGAAGATATTTAGGCAAACCTGAACAGTGGGTAGGGTAAGGGATTGGTGGGATTTATAGTAAGTCCTGTACTGACTTCTTTGGTGACATTTTTACAAAATTAATGAAATGCAAACTAGTGTTTATATTCATCAAAATTTTAATTTGTTCTAAAAATGAGACTATATATGCATATCAGATCAACATTTTGTTCTTAAGATTGTTCTTTTAGTGGCAAACTTCCTACTCAAAGAGAATTTGACAGTCCCTAAAGGAAGGGGCCACCCACATTGCTCTTAAACAGGGAAAAATACTTTTAAGTATCTTTTTACTTAAGTCATTAAGAAAAAAAAAGAAAAACAATTAAAACTAATACATTTTAAAATGGAGAAATATATTTTAAGTTAGTTTTGCCTCTCTCTAATCTCAATTTGAGGTATATTCAGAAACACTAAATTCTTTTGCTGTTTTATCCTAATATTTTATTTACGGAGAGACTTATTAATTGATGCATTAAGTCCTATGATATTGGATCCAAGTTACTACAGGAAATACTCAAATGTAGCAGGGCTTAACAGAAAAAAAATAATAGGTTATTATATCTGCCTGTGTTATTAAAACATTGCTTCTTTAGATGTGACCAGGTCATTAATATTAACATTGGTTTTTGATTCCTGTCTGCTTTTCTGGGGTATCAGTTTTTCAGTCTGCTTTTCTTTGCTCTTCTATGAAAGACTGTAAAGGGGTTTAGTGTAGAAAATTATTTATTTCAGAAGAAATCTAAAACCTGAAACATTTGTTTTCTTAAATTAGAGCTACAGAATAGCTCATAGACTTAATATATGAGGGAAAGAGTGTCCAAGTCAGGCAATTACATGTTTGCTAATCCTGATAGCACGCAGACAGCCTGGTATCAAGACTCTCAAAGTAAAATCATCTTAGAAACACTTGTTTTAATATAGAAAACAATTTTTAGGCTATTACTTGATCCTGAATAATACTTTCAAATATCCAAGTTGCCTCTTACTCATAGTTATGTTGTAAACAGAAAAATATAATACCAACTTATTATGAGACATCAGTCTACACCTTTGTTTTAGTATATTCAACATATTATTCATTCACATGCATAGTTAAACATCTTCAATGAAATATTAAAATGAAAATCATATGCTGACGATAACCTATTTGTGTCTTCTAATTTATAAACTGCTTTTGTACTGCTTCTGAGATGTGGCATAGTGCCTCATAAATTGGGGTAAGGTTATCCTTTGAGAAGATGGATCAAAAGATAAGAAGCTGTGGACCAGTTTGGAGCTCAGTGGTCCAGACAAGTGGGGATTTTCACTGCAGATGAGGGGGACCTGGTTCTGTTGTAGGCCTGCAGAATGTCTTGAACTGTTTTTCAATGTTTTGGGTTTGGCAAACCCAAAGTGTGTTTTGCTAAGCACTTTTCTCTTCATTTTAAGCCCATTTGTATTATAAAGGAAATTTAATCCTTATGTTTTTGATTCCTTTACACTTAACTCATCAAAATGTTGTTGTGTAAGATCTATTTGATGTCCAAGAAGGCTTCGAGACTTTTTATAACTTTTAAAAGATTTTTTGTCCCTCCTGAGGAACAGGAAGTTGTGTTTTTCTGAGGGAAAATGAACTAAAAAAACTTAGAGCTTAGAGTTAGTTAGAAGACTTCAAACCTAGGCGAAATGTTAAAATTAATAATATTGAAGACACTTATACTTACTATGTGCTTGGTTTGTTCTAAGCATTTTGATGTTTTAACTTATTTAATTTTTGCAACTACCATGTAAGGTAGGTACTGTTACTATCTCTATTTTAAAAGAGAAGTTACCTGCCTAAAGGTTAGACAACTTGTAAGGGTGGAGCTAGCATTTGAAAGAGGACAGTGTGGGTCCCTGGGTCTAAACTTTTAACCACTATACTGTACTGTGTATTTCCATAGTGTCATCCTGTAATATAAGAACTTTGGACATTCCTTGAAAGTAGTTATGTACCAATACTCTATTAGATACTAAGAAGATAATGTTCTTGCCCCTAGGAGAGTTTGCTTTGTAATGGGAACAAAGAGACAACAAATAAAACAAACAGATACGCAAATAAAACAAAAACCAAAGAACCCTGAATGAAATACTGCATGTTTATTCAGCATCATTTATCCATTAAAAACATTATGTATAGGGTATCACCAATGTCAGGCTCTTCTGGTCATTAGAGGCACAGCAGTCATGGAGCTTGTGTCCTCATGGACAAGGGATATTGTATTCCTCCCCTTAGAGGAGACCACTGAGGAAAATGGGGAAAATGTCTGGGCTGCTTCTGATATTTCTAACAATAATAGGTTAGGAGGCAGCTAGAGTGACTTGTAACAATGCCTGTCCAACTTATGTTCTTGGGAGAATGTTGTTCCTATGGAAGCTGGGGGAGCATTTCTGGTATCTGGCCCTGCTCTGCAGATGCCCCTGGATATTTTCTTCCTAGCACAGTGCTTTCTTTCCTCAATGATATCAAGAGGCTAGTATTCCTGTTTCTGTGAAATAAAGTTTTTAGCCTTAAAAGCCTGAAAGACCTTTAAGGAATTCCACATTTGTTCGTATAAATTGGTATATTTTACAGCATCTGAATGATGAACAAAAGATTATAACAAAAACTTAAGGAAGTTTACCAGTTGACTCATTAGGTGAATGTTTATTTGAAAGCTTTATGGGTGTTTTTCATTATATAAGTAATATAAGCATATTGAAAACAATTTGGAAATCAGAATCAAGTTAAAAATGAAAATCTACCCATAAACTCAAGTATAGCTGACACTTCTGTTGATTATAGATGTGTAGTTAGTTATTTTTAAGTGGCTGTAATTGTCTTGCTTTTACTTATGTTCTTTTTCAGTAACTTTTTTCTCATTAGAAGAAAAGGAATACCACGTTTTATCTTTTAAGATGAAATATCACAGTAGAATTTGAAAACTTGAATTTGGTTTTCCTTTAAATTTGAAAATTTACATATTCTTTAAGAGAAGGCCATTTAAGACACTGTTTGAGTAATTAGATTTACCATAATCTTGCTCCCAATAGAGAGAAATCGCTCAGAAAAGTGTAGGATGAAAACCAAGAGAAGAGATGTGCAGTATGTTGAGCAAAATGGAACCTTTTCCTCAGGAAATGTGTCTTGGATTCCAAATCAAAATTTCTTTAAAATGAATTGGAATAGTGTCGAAAGAATGGATACTACTAGCTATATAAGACCCCAGAAGTGGTTAGAAATAATAAAAAATTGTCAGTCCTATTACACACTTATGCCTTTCTTCCAAGCCCTCAAAAGAAGCCTGAGATTAACTGTATTTTGTGAAAATTACTTTTCTCATCAATATTGTTTCTAAGCATGAACAACTTTAAAAAGCTTAACATTTTAAAACCTCTAAAATTCTCGTAGAAATTGAGCTTTAAAATAAAATATGCCTAAAAGTAAGCTAAAGTGTTAAAAACTGTGAATTACCTCAAAGAAAAGAGAAAGCATAAGAGTACTTTCATTTGTGTTGACAAGTAGTATAGAGACATACTAAATAAAAAATCAATATGTTGAACAAAGACTTATGTTTTCAATCTTTCCATTAAATACCTCCAAGCAGCCAGAATACTCGTTTTATATGATTTTCAAGGATCTACCAATAAGTCCTTCTTAGCTTTGAGAATTTTATTCAAATATCAAGGAACTTAAGGAAAGTGAACATTCTTTGAAAAAGGAAAAAGGAAACCCCTGAGCCATGCATGTTTGCATGTTTCAACCTTTGAATTATCTTATTCAAATAATTACTTTTGAAAGGCTTATTGCAGTTTTTCATTTGTCTTATAAGAGTTTTCCCTCAAAATACTTCACTGTCCTTTGTCATGTTTGCTAGAGCTATACTCATCTCTCTCAACTTGTCCTTCAATTCTTGGAAGCTGAGAAAGCTGCTCTGGTGTATAAAACGGGAAAATGGAGTGTACACAATGATGAAGGAAGAATCTTGATCTTATTTTAGCTTTACAGTTATAAGATGTTTTCTCACTTTTGGTATTTTTTTCCTTCTAATAATACAAACCAGAAGAATGAATTCTTGTGCTCCTCAATCATACTTTTATTTATCTTTATTCTTTCCCTGTACTTTACCCAGGAAAAAGAAACAAATAAGCAACTAAAAGCAGTTCGCTGGTGGCCTGGCTACCAAACACAAAGGACGCACTTACAAAATGAATTCCTCACTTTTAATCCTATCTTTCCAACAATGATGTATCTTCACCTTAAAAGAAAAGTCATGAGTACTAATTTTTAAGAGTTTGAAAACTGCAGTCTCTTCCTATTAAAAAACACATATAGATATCAGCTCTAATGGGCTAAAACCGATAACAATGTCATTATTGCCATGACGGCCTGGAATTGGTTGGCTCTCTGAAATCGGTATTAGGAGTTCAAGCGATTTACTTTGCCAAGACAATCATCTGATTCTACAGCTAATTTATACAGCCTGGCTGGGGTCCCGTATCGCCATTAAAATGGGTAAAGATAATTGCGAAAGGTCCCATGCTTTGTCTCATCTTTGTTTTCATACTGTAATCCTGCCTCCTCCCTGCTCAGGAAAGGAAGGATAGAGAGCTGGGTAGGTGTGTAAGAATTGTGGGGAAGAGCATTATTCCTGTAACTTCCTTTCTATTGAGGCCCAAGAGCATCATCACACATCATAAGTCTGCTTGCCTCAGAAATGAATATCCTGTAAAATACAAAAGCAAGTGTGAAAGTACAATGACAGAAGTGAAGGACTTCAACATAAAAATCGATTCGAATGAGCTCTTTGTTTCACTGAAGTAGGAGACCAAATTAAAAAATGGGAGGCACTTCTGCAGAGGAGCAAGAGTGGGACTAAATGGACGCAGGAGAAATAAAATGCCATACCAGGGGTGACAAGTCCAATTGGTAAAACGGGGAAGCCTTCATGAATTTGAGTTTTGGCTCACTGAATCACAAGGTGGCTCTTACCTTCTCTAAGCCATTTTCCCTCTCTGGATAGGATTACAACATTTCTTGTAAGTCTTTCACTAAAATGGAAACAGGGAAAGAAGTTTCTTGTCATGGAAATCGGATGGGAGTGGCCAAGATACCTGAAGTTTTAGAATCTACCAGGAAATCATTCTTACTTACAGTTGTTCGTCTGGCCAGGGCCTGTAACAGACCTTTGATTCCTGCCTTAGGCAAGTTGTAACCGTTTCCGTAGGGAGAAGAGGATGAGAATGAAGCCAGAAAGAGCAGAGAGTGTGGGCCTTGGCGTTTTCTTAGTGTTCTTAGTAAACAAATGTGTGAACCACAGAAATGGCTTCTTGCCTGGGCAGAGGCTGTTCAGGGTGTAGCCCACCAGTGGAAGTTTTCCAGAGTGGAGGAGGGAGCTAACTGGAGACAGAAGATGACATAGATAGCATGCAGGCTGGGGCTGCTGTACCCCACTTGTGGAGCTGCAATGAAAGGGAGGGAATAGCTCCTCAGCACAAATGTTGTGAAGTCAAGGGAAAGGGAAAGAAGAAAGATAGACTGTGCATTTGTTAGACACTTATTATGTGTTAAGCTCCATACCAGGCACTAGAAAAATGTTAAGTCATTTAATCATAACAACTTGACAAGAAGGAATTTTAATTCCCATTCCATTGATTTCCATATCTGAGAAATCTAGATTTCTAACAGATTTCTAGATAATGAGTTTTGGAGAACTTTAGTAATTGGAGCAAAAGAACAGGTAAGATTTGAACCAAGAATTCCTGTTTTCGAAGCCAATGATTTAAGTATAGCCCATGGAAAAGCAGTTCACAGAAAATTTCTTCCCAGTGAGGAATTCATCCAACATAGCACACAGAACATCTTTGGAAAGAAGTTGACTACCTTGACATAAAAAAAAAAAAAAAAAAAAAAGAAAGAAAGAAAAAGATTTTAATACTCATGGGTCAGAGGCAAAATTAATTAATAAAGGGAGAAAAACCGTGCTCTTTCGATGTACGCCCTCCAAGGAGCCTCTGACATGTTGCAGTGAGAAATACCTTAAAGTCACAGTAGAGTCACCAAACAGACACAGACAGACCAACCAATGAAGATTCATAAATCACATAGTATATTGAATCAATTTAAATCCTATAGCAAAGAAACAAAGGGGCAAGAAATGGGCTGAGTTAACACATTTAGGATAGGATCCATTGGGTTACAAGGACCTCATTACCCGAATCCTAGGGTGTGCCTGTCTTTTTGCAGTATCAGCCTTCCCTGATGTGTGGTTACAAGGACCAAAACTGAGGGTGAGGACACCAGAGACAGAAGGTGTGTGGAGCCAATATACACTTGCTTCATTGCAAAGACGCAGGGGAAGGTAGGCAGTCCTATAAAGTGAAGCTCACTGGTGATTGCTGAGCAGCCACAGCTTTTATCTGTGTGTCTCTGGCAGAATAAGTTCACCAATAACTGATTAAAGTATTCTAAACTGTCACAAATATTTGATATCTTATAAATTAAAAAAAAAAAATTACTGGTATGTTTACCACTGCCAATGTTCTTCATTCCTCTGTATAGACTCAGATTTCCATTTTCTCTCAATTTCCTCTGCCTGAAGGACTTCTTTTCCTTTTTTATTTTTTAATGTGTTTAACGTCTTCTGGTGAACTGTTTAAGCTCTTGTATGTCTGAAAAGAATCCTTATTTTACCTTTATTTCTGAAAGATATTTTGCTCTGTCTAGAATTCTCGGTTGACAGTCATTTTTTTTTAGCACTTTAAAGATATTGATCCATTATTTTCTAGTTTGAATTCATCTGATGAGAAGTTGGCCATCATTTTTGTTGCTCTGTATATAACATGACTTTTCCTCTGGATGCTTTTACGGTGTTCTCTTTATTACTAGTTAAGCAATTAGATTATTATTTGCCTTGTTATAGTTTTCTTCACTGTTCTTATACTTGGGGTTCATTGAGCTTTTTGAATCTGTGATTTATAGATTTCATCAAATTTGGAAATATTTCAGCTATTATTATTGCAAATATTTCTCTGTCCTCTTCCTTGAGGACTCCAATTACATGTAAGGCTGTTTGAAGTTGGCATCCTGATGCTCTATTTTTTATTTTATTTTATTTTTTTTGTCTCTCTGCTCTGTGAGTCCCATTTTGGATAGTTTCTATTGCTCTCTTTTCAAGTTTACTGACCTTTTCTTCTACACTGTACACTTTACTGTTAGTCCCATATAGTCATTTTCAATTCTGGAATTTCAATTTTTTTTTTAATCGTCTATGTCTATCCTTATCATGTTTATGTTTTCCTCTATCTTTTTTAAAATACAGAATATATTTATAATAATGATATTAATTTTTCTTGCCTACTAATTCTGTCATCTATGTACTTTTTGAGTCTATTTTTGTTGACCGATTTTTCTTTGAGCTATATTCTTTTGCTTCTTTGGTAATTTTTTATTGCATGCCAGATATTATGAATGTTACCTTATTGTGTGCTGGATATTTTCTATTTCTTTAAATATTCTTGAGCTTTGCTCAAGGATGAGTTAAATTACTTGGAAACAGTTTAATCCTTTCAAGGCATACTGTTATGCTTTGTTAGGTGGGAAAGGAATAGCATTTAGTCTAGAGCTAATTTTTACCCACTACTGAAGCAAAACTTTTCTGAGTACTCTGCCTGATTCGTTGTGCATTATGAAGTTTTTCTATGGCTGATGGGAACACAAACTCTTCCTGCCTATTTCTTTCCTGCAGTTCTTTCTTCAGTATCAGGAAGTTTTCTCACACGAGCTGATCAAAATTCAGCTAAAAATCCAGGGGAACTCTGTACAGTTCTCTGGCTTTCTCTCTCTGCGTAGCTCTCTCCTTTCCATGAAACTCACTCCTCTCCATGAAGCTCTCTCCTCTTTAGTACTCTACCTTCTGAATTCTAGCTGCCTTGATCTCCCCGAATTCTCAAATCTGTGTCTACAGCTCAGGGAAACTGATGGGCTCTGTCTGACTCGCCCCTCCCAGTGCTGAGGCCTGGAAACTCTCTCCATAAACTTTCTTCCAGTCTTCTGTTATTCTCATCCAGTGTAGGGCTCACCACATTTGTTTTCATTCCCCCAAGGATTATTGTCCCATGCTGCCTATTGTCCAGTGTCTGAAAACCATTAGTTCATATTTTGTTCAGTTTTGTAATTACTTAAAAAGGGAGGTCTCTGTTATTTCATTTTGACTAGAACTGGTAGTTACCTCCATAATTTGGGGTGGCTCTTTGCTCCTTCCATCCTTTCCTGCCTGTGTTCAGCACACATATGCTCTACTCTATCTGTGACTAAGATGTTTCAAGAGCTACTTGCTTACTTACTAGATGTACACACTCATATTACAGAACAGAATAATTTTTAAAACATTTCCTTATTACACAAGTACTAGTACATGTTTTTGTTGGAAAAAAGTAGAAACTGAAATAAGCAAAAAGAAGAAAGAAAAAAAATTACCCTTAGGTCTTCTACATTGAGGTTACTATTTTGACACTGACATTTCCTGATATCCTGACTTACGTAGCAGGAGAAAGTTTTCTTTAGAGTAAAACTTCACTACACATTCCATCATTTGCAGAGGGGCAGTGTCGTCTCAGAGCTAGGGGATTCTTTTATTGGGAAACACCATCCTGTTTCTTGATGGGCTCTTCTGGCTGGCAAAGATGGGGTCACCTGGTCATGTCATAGCCACGTAGGTGAGAAAAGAGGACTGAATTGTTCTGACTAATAAAGAGGAATGTCTGTAATTTCGCAGCATTTGTCGTAAAGTGGAGAAGAGGGAGAAGAGAAAACATAAATAAGGCTTAAAAAAAAAAAGAAATCCAGGATAAGGGCAATAAACTGGGCTCTAAGGAGAGAAATGGGCCAGGATTTGCTTAGTTATGTTTAGAAAACATATCTAGTATTTAATTAGACATTGTTATTTGTTTTGTGCTAAAATCTCCAAAACTTTAATAACAGTCTGCTTATGCTTTTGAGGCTTTTGGGGGTAAATAAAATTCATTTATTTACCAGATATTTACTTTGTGCCAGGGTGCTTTTATTCCAGGTGTTTGAAATATAGCAAACAGAGATCCCTGTCCTTTGGAACTTACATTTGAATAAGGATAAAACAACGTAAAAGAAAAATAATAAGTAGGTCATTTTTATAATGTTTTATAAAGTAATAAGTGCTACAGAAAAAAAAAGTACAGAATAAGTGTGGGGGTAGGTGGGGATGAAAGGGCTAGTTTACAGTTTCAAACTGGATGGTCAGGATGAACAAAGACTTGAAGAAGATGGGATATTAACCACATGGATATTTTGGGAAAAAATGGTCCCGGAAGAGGGAGCAGTGAATGCAAAGGCCCTGAGGCAGAAACTGCTTTACGTGGGAAGAAAGAGCAAGTAGGCCAGCTTTTGGTTTCATTACTCATAATCAGAAAAAGAAAATAGACTTGTACATTCAATCCAGGTGTGTTTTGGTAGATCCATACATTTTAGGGGGGGGGGGAAGGTGTTTGGATCTAGTGACAACAGCAAGAAATGCAAGCAGATGTTGCTCAGGGGACTGAACTAGGATGACCATTAGCAATGAAATAGTAAAAGTAGTTCAAAGATGGCAGTAAAATATATCTCAAATGTACTCAGATTTGTGATTGATGTTATCTCAGTAGTTAATCTTGTAATTGTTTAGCTTCAAGCCCCAGTCTGCGTATACAGTATAGAGGTAATTTGTAACTTTTTCGTCTTTCTTTTTTGCCCCTTCCTTTTGAGGATGCGTCCTTCCCCTCTCAGGCAGTGTCAACCAACAGGCATCAACCACCTCTAACCTCTAATTCATGGAGAAGGCACCATGAATTAGGCTGGAGAATCACAGTACTTCCCATCCTTGGCCACAATAATTGGTTCTGGGATGGACAAATCACACAATCCAGACACATCTGAGTCCTTCTGAAAATTGATGTGGACACTGGGGGTTGCATTCTTTTTCAGGAACACTGGCTACAAAGATGATAGGAGCCCAGTAGATAATTTGCTAACATGAAAAGATTTCTTGATGAAAAGCGGAACTGAGAGGGGCGAGAGAGAAAGGCAGAGAGACAGAGACACAGAGAGAGATGAATAACATTGTTTGAAAGCATGAATCCAGCCATGCTGGAAGTCAGCACCATCCCCTTTAATTACTCACTATGTGAGTTGATAAATCTTTGTCTTAAATCACTTGGAGTTGGGTTTCCATCTCTTGCAATCCAAAAAAATCCTATTATATGAGAATTCTTGCCCTCTCTACATTTTTCTCAGAGTATGTCTGGGAGTCTCAAGAGTCTCTAGAATTGGTCTGGATTGTGCCTCTCAGTTGCCATTATTGGCAATGGCTCAGAGGAGGCTCTGCTACTCTCAGGAGGAGCTAAGCCTGAAATCTGCTGGCAGAGGAGCCACTGTTTCTGTCAAGTGGACTCCCTCTCAAAGGGTACGACTCCTGCTGACTGCTCTGGGAGGTTGCTGAATGTAAAGAGAGGAAAGTCTTCCATCTATGTTTTCATTTAGAAGTCTCAAAGCAAAGCTCCTTGAGCCCCAAGGTGTAACGGAGTGGAGACCAACCTTTCAGTGGCTACATCCGCACGTCTTCTGAGAGCTTAAGCCACACTGTACACCTGGAAGCCCTCGGCCCTTGTCCTTCAGGCTCCACGGCAGGGCGGCTCCCTGCCGTGCAAGTTTCCTCCCGCGGTAAAGGGACAACCCTCAATTACCCTGACTCCCCCATTTCCATGGCTATTTAACTCTCATTTGGTCTTCCCGAATTCAGCTGACATGGCTGCATCCATGCAGTCACTGACATTGTTGTAATTCTATGTATTTTGTGTGTTATCCCAAGAGTTGTCTCATTCCTGGGAAATTCTGATACAGTTGGTTCGGGGAAAGGGCCATCAGTGGGTGGGTCCAGTGTGGTCACATCACTGCCTTGCCATTTTTAAATTCTGGCTCTGGTCAGCCAACTACATACAACGTGGCATGAATTTAGATTGCTGAGGTTGGATAGCATTGAATGAGTCAGCTGGCTATTTAGGCTGATATTTGTTTTTGAGCCAAGTCTATGAGAATGACAGACTCTGTTTTAAAACAAACAAACAAACAAAACAAAAGAAAACAAAATAAAACCCTCCAGTCTCAAATTAAGAAACGGATGTACTGGTGATTTGTCAGGCTGTATGAGAATGTTCACAAGATAATGGTTATGGTAATAATAATATAACAGGCCTATTTAGCATCTCTTATGGGCAGACACTATGAGAGTTACCTTCTTACTTTCTCTGATTTGATTTGGAATGGAGTCATGCAATGCATTTTCTAAATTTGCAATCAGAATATGAAAGTAGTGGTTGAATAAAATCTTTGGTAAATTGTTGAAGCTGCCAAAAAGTTTTGCTTGCTATGAGGTCCCAGTTCAGTATTATGTATTTGGTTTCGAGGCCTGGGGAGTAGCTGGTGAGACAAACACCACAATATGCACACACGGGGTTTTGGCTGGGGAGAGTGTGATAGATGGTAGGATAGCTACCCAAGTTTTTTGACAGAGAAGCAGCATTTGACACTATTAGACATTTAATTTACAAGCCTAAAGAAATGTAGAGTTCAGAAAGATATAAAGCATTTAGGCGTTTTGTTTGTTTGTTTTCTGTAAACTTGGAGGACTATGCTTTCAAATTGCCAGATAAGGCAAAATCTTAGAAGTAATTAGCACAATCCAAACACCTGGAATCACTCAACACCCTTGGAACATCCTGGTAAAACAAACACGTTTCAGAATTTGTGACTGTATCCTTGTTTATCTTTTCTTTTACCTTGTAGTGTTTCTGCCTATCTCTCTCAAACCTACTCTGTGTGTCTCAGAAGAGCCCTTTTGCTCTGCAGTGAGTCTTGTGTTACCACTTTCCAGGTCTTCAGAGTCTCAGTCCTGGCTCTAAATTACTATCCTGTGATTGGTTTGACCATATGGCATCATGTAGCTGACTCAGCAATAATGGATTCCAGCATCTAGGGGAAGTCTCTGCCTCTCCCTTTTACTGCCTTCCCCCTGCTGCATACTCCAAAACATGTTGAAACACTAAAAGAATGCAAAAGAACAAATGAGAACTTAAAATGAAAAAAAAAGACACAATATAATTTTTTAACCCAGTGTGTTGAAGATTACATAAATTCTGAGTAACCAAGTACACTGTTTGGCACAAGGTGTGGAAAACGATCCGATTATTTGTCAGTCATCCCAACTGGTCAAGAGAACTGCCTTTTGCCACTGATGCCATGTAGGAACATTTGGGCCAAGTGTCTGGTACTTACTGCGCTGTTGTTGTTGGAGTACAACCCACACCAATTGGACCCGTGTGGCAACTGTGTGTTGAAGTAGTGGTACGGTACTTAAATAGACTCATTCATGAACTGGGGGCCCAGTTCTTAATTCAAAAGTTTGCTGCCTTTGTAGCTGAAGTGCCAGTATTTGCTAAGGTTTGCCAGTCTGTGTTTTTTTTAATTTCAATATTTTTATTCATTCTTTTATTAAATAATATGAGTTATATTAAAAACAAACAGCACCAAGAGGAAATGGAAACACCACAGAGTTGAAAAACTAATGAGCAAACATTTTCACAGTTCCTCAAATGGTGTCCAAGGAGAGAGGGAGGCATCATTTGGCACTAGGGAATTCCCTTCTTTCTTCTTTGTGGATTTTTTCCACATAATTATCATAAACTACTACAAGATTTAAATATTTTGGCTTGCCACAAGCTTCCTTAATTTTAGCAACTAAAAACATCATCCTTCCTTTAGTTTTATTTTCTTCCTCTTTTCACCAAGAATTTATAAACAAGGATTTCCCCCTTTCTTTTAATCAAACATTCCTCTCGAGGTATGTGCCAAGTCACAATGTTTCTCCCCTCAAAGTCAGGGCCCTCTTCTGAGGTGGGTAGATACCTTCTCAATAAGATGTAACTTCTTACTATTTTCTGTTTCTGTGTGAATACTAGATTCTCTCTCTCGCTTTCTCTCTCTTACAATAAGGAGAGTCCTAGATGCTCCTTAAGAATTTTTCAGAAGTTAATTTGTGGGTCAATAGTGATTTGTAATGGCACCTCAGTAACCTACATTCTGCCACTTCCCCTCCATGCCCACGGCAGACATTACTTAGCCACTGAGGTACACTTTCCCACAGATTTTGAGTGTGCTTCAGAATCTTTCTCGGTGGCATGCTCCAGACGGCTACTACCAATCAGAGCCGGTCTTCTTCTTTGCCAGCCCTTGGCTCCCTTGTTTCTGGTTGGCCTTAGCCGAGTCACCTACTCCAGTGGTCCTGGATGGAAGGAGGTGCACAGGGATTCCCCTGCGGGAAGGTACTTCAAAAATATTTCCTGAGCCCCCTGAATCAAAGCAGCACCTGGCTTTAGGGATTCTGGAAGAATAACATCTGGGGAAGTCATTTCCAGTCATAGGAAATTTCAAGTAGCCACGAGCAGACAACCAGCATGGGAGTCTAATAAATACTGATATCACAGACTGCTATGACTTCTTATTTAACTAAGTATCAATTCTCTCCACTCTTTAAAGGACTCTAGGTATTACTCTGTCCTGGGGTGCTTCTACCATAACAACCTGAATTTATAGAAGAGTATAGTAGGCTTAGAATTAGCAAAACAGACTATAGCTGTCTTTCAGAATGAAAGAGGGAGCATGAAGGAGTCAAGCAGCAGAGAAAACCTCTTTAACTACACTTCATTAATAAAATACCTTTGATCATTTAGACAAGGCAGGGACTACAGTGAATTTCTGCCCTATCTATGAAGAATTATAGGTAAATTAGGAGGGTAAATAAGATTATGTTGTATAAGATATCAGATTGTTTCACACATTTAGAGAAACCCATGTTATTAAATATACATGAGAACCCAAGATTGCATTTTATTTAAAATATTCTCTAATTCTGACTTTTCCATCATTGTGGCCAGCCTTCACCCAGGTGGTCTGAATGTGTTTTTCCCAGCACAGCTCTAAAGGGCCCACACTAGGCTTAGCAGAAAATACTGCCCGTAGGTACAGACTCTCTGTGTTGAACAACCAGATTCCTGATCCCCTTTCGAAACTAGCTGGCATCTAGTTTCCTTCTGTTCATCCTTGCATCTCCTATTCTTATCAGTTCTCTGTCTCACTTCTTCCATGTCATCTCTTTTATAAATGCAACATTGACTTTCTTCAAGATCCTGACTGTTGGTTCCATTTTCCAGGTTACCTATAGTGGTGGTTTTTGTTATGTAGCAAGGAGTAACCATGTCCTTAATAGAAATAGCCTGAAACGTTTCATCCTCACATCTTTTCCTCAATATTGGTCCCCAATAAGTGTAAACCAGTCTTATAAATGAGCCTGGACACAATTAGTGAGGTTCCAATATAGAAGAACCTGTTGTAAGCAAATTAATCAATTTGGTGTGTCTTCATTTGTTTATTTTGAAATTTCTTCTCACTTTCCTTGTGGTATATTTTGCCCCAGTTTTGGTAGTTTCACACACACACATACACTCAACACAAAACCTTAGAGATCTCCTTTTTAAGTTGTTATAATAGCTATTATTGAAATTTTCTTTATACGTATCTCTAACAGCACAGGAGAATGATTGACAGGCACTACTTATTTTTGTGTAAGTATCTGGCAACTCTAGTAGGGGTTGCGGTGCTTTGCCTTGAGACTATCATTTCTGGAACCTGGCAAATTGAAAAATACTGACAATGCAACCAGGATTTTTCTTCTCTGAATGTCTCAATATTTCAAGGACTCAGACTCAAAATATAAAGGCATACAATAAATAGTGTTTATACTGAGCACAAATGGATCCTAAGAAGTTATTCAAGATTTACTAATGATACAGGTTGGTCCTCCTCCCTTTGACCTTAAAGTAACATGTCTTCAGGGAAATTTTATGCGACCTGCCAGTCTAGATCATGTTCCTACTTATACTCCATCACAGTACGTTCTCCTAATAGGCTTTATCAGAATGGTGATCTTATAATTATTGGTATGATCATTTATTTACTGTATGGCACTACCACTGTTATTATAGACTTTACGAGGGCAGGGAGCTTATTTGTTTTGTTCTGTGCTGTACTCCAGTGTTTATCATTGTACCAGAAATATGTAATCAGTGAATTTAGAAGCTACAATAGAAGATTCCATTTTCTATAGCAATAAACAGAAAAAAAAGCCATAAGAATAAATATAAGAATAAGTATGCAAAACACATATGAAGAAAATTTTAAAATATTTCTGAAGGGTAAAAAAGAAGATACGAATAAATGCAAAGGCATATCATGCTCTTAGATAGGAAACCTTAATAACCACAAAGAGTTCAACACACACTGAATGACTTTACATATTTAATATGTCCCCAAAATCATGCCAATAGATTTTTTAAAAACATGAAAATGTAATTCTCATGTTCAAATGAAAACAAAACAAACATAAGATGAGCCAGGAAATTTTTAAAAGAAAAAAGCAATAAGGGGGAATTATACATCCCAAATGATGTATTACTAAAAGTTTGATAGTTAAGCTGTGGTACTGGCACATGGACAGGCAGACAGACTAATGGAATAGATGAGAACGTCTAAGTTGCATCTCAAATTAAAGACAAAAGATGATTTTTTTTATTAAATGATGTTGGGACATCTGAGTAACCATCTGGAAAAAGATAAAGTTGAACCCATACCTCATGTCATACATCAGTATAAACTCCAAAATGGGTAGGAAATTTAAATGTAAAATTAAATCATAAGTATAATTGAAGAAAATGTAAGAATTCATTTGAGATCTTGGAGTAGGGAAAGTCTTTGTAACCATGTTAAGATCTAGAAGCCATAAAAGAAATACTAATAAATTAATTAGATCAGATACAAAAGAAAAAGATTTCTGCATGGTAAAAAGATAAAACATAAACAGCCCTTAAGCAAAGTAAAAGATAAACAACAAAACAGGGAAAAATACACAATGCTTATCACTGAAAAAATGCTGATCTCCCTAATGTATCAAGAGTTCCCAGAAATCATCAAGAAAAGACCAAGACCAACAATCCAATACAAGATTGATTACATTTTTAGTGAGTCTGTGGTAAAATAGGCATGTTCACACCTGCTGGTGGGAGTGGAAATAAATAAACATTTATGCAAAGCAATTCAGCAATACCTATCAAAATTTTACATGCATAAATTATATAAAATAGATGAGGATATAAAGTTATGGACTGCCCTGGTGACCTAATGTCCATTGAAAAGAGACTAGTTCAATAAAATAGAAGATACTCATATACTACTACTCAAATTAATAAAGAGTGATGTCACTCCCTTATGTACAGAGGAAAGACCTCCAAGATATAGACATGTATTTTTAAAAAAGGCAAGGCATAAAATTGGGTGCACAGTGTCAAAAATATTTTATGTATGTATGTATATGTTTGTGTGTGTGTATACATACACATATGTACATGTACATGTATATTGAATATGCATAAGGAAACTCACAACAGATACATAAGAAAATTCCTAAGAGTGGTTCCTGTTAGGATGAGTTGAGAGTAGGAAGAGGGAAGTAGGTGAATATGGAGCAGGGGTAAGGGACAGACTTTTATTGTATGACATCTTATTGTTTATTTTATATCTGAAATATTTTAAGGTAGTACACATTTAATAAATTAAGTAAATAAATTGAATTTAAGAATTAAACAATAGCATCACTCAGAAAAAACAAAACGGTTTTTTCCATGTGATCAAGTACCATGGATTGGATAACAGTGCACTGGATGGATACCAAGGCCAGTGTCACGATGTTTTCTGTTCTTTTTATTTTAGGCTGCCTATATCAGTTTTGGAACTAGACAGGGAACACACAAATAGATAAATGTGTACGTTTATGGTAATGTTTGTTGGTCAATCTTCATTTATCTAGACAGACTAACAATTCCTTAAATTAGGAAGTGGGTGTCCTTTCAGAATTATGTGAAGACTCATAGAAGGCCTTATTAGTGCCCTCTTTTTGGAGAAGTTCAGTGGGATTTGTGCTACTAGAAGAGTAATGAAAGGTATTCTGGCATCCTGTACATCAAGAAAAGAGTCTCAAAACAAAATATAGTGAAACTTGATTTTTCTCTAGAAACTAAGCTACTTTGAGGTGACACCAAAACACTTTGTTAGAGCCAACGGTGGCCTCTCTTTGTGGTGTAAAAGGAGCATCACAATGAGAGATCATTTTCACATTAAGTGCAAAATTTATTACTGAAGTTGTATCATTTCACTTTTAACAATGCAAGAGCTAGACATCATAAAACAAATTTCCCTTCCTGTACACACCTCTGTCATAGGCTTACTCTTCACAAGAGCATACAGTGTACGTGTATTCTAAACCCAAACAGCACAGTTTCATTGATATTCTGTTTAAAATAGAGGTCCTGATGAAATCCACATGGCTTACGTTCAACAAAAGTGATATTGATTGACAGGGGAAAGAACTTTAATAACTGGCAAGAAATAGGACTTCATTGTGGAGTGAGGAAGTTTACCTCCAAATTATCAGGCTGAGATGGAAATCTTAAATTCCTGAAGTTTTAACCAGCGTTATTCTGACTTCCTTTGACATCAATGGCTAAATTATTTTTCCAACCTCACCTTGCCAGGAAAGCCTGCCAGAACCATCTTTGCGCTCATCATCTCTTGGATGAACTATTGTGAAGTGATGGATGGGGTGTAGGGCCACTGAGCAGGGAAGGGGAGAGGAAAGTAGCCCCAAATGAGCAGAACAGACTACAGAGATTTTGCTATGTTACTTCAAGCCTTGGGTCTAAAGAGTTTCAGGATGCCATCCTGGTACCTTTTCCTTTTTTCTTTCATAGTGATGCTGATTGTTTCTAGTAGATCCTTTAAATTAATATTGCTACGTTAAAATATTTTCAGTCTCTTTTTTTAAGCAATAAAATCTCTGTTCTTAGTACCTCTGTTCTTTTGAACTCTTCAGAGGGTTAGTTTAATCAAGGGTTTGCATTTCTTTTCAATCCCTATATTTGAAATGCCTATGTCTGAGATAGATATTCATAGCTCTCTCATTTGTTGAAATAATTATATATATAATTACATATATATACAAACATTACAAATTACAAACATATATATGTTATATATATGTTAACATATGTTTTATATATATATTTACATATATATTATATATTATATATATTTGTGTATATATTATATATGTATATGTATATGTGTGTATATATATATATATATATATATATATATATATATATATATATATGTAAAACACTCCATAAAAATAAAAGCCTGTCGTATTCCCCTCTGGGTCCCCCATACTTAGCACAAGTCTTGGCACACAGTCGGTCCTCAGTGAATATTATTGAAAGATCAATTGGGATTCAAATCCAAATTCTGTCGCTTAGAACTTTTTGACCTTAGATAAGTTAATTAACCTAAACCCCAATATCTTCATCTATTAGTTTGGTGTAAAAGTAATTGCAGTTTTTGCAATTACTTTTAACCTTTTAAACTGCAATTACTTTTGCACCAACCTAATATAACTGGAAATCTTAATATATGGAGAGATTTTATTTATTATTTATTATTTTTTAATTAAATTTATTGGGGTGACATTGGTTAGTAAAATTATATAGGTTTCAAGTGTACACTCTTATAATATATCATTTGTATAATGCATTGTATGTTCACCACCCAGAGTCGGTTCTCCTTTCATTACTGTATATTTGACCCCCTTTACCCTTTTCTACCATCCCCCACTTACCCTCTAGTAACCACTTAACTGTTGTGTGTGTATATGAGCTTTTGTTTCTTTGTTTTGTTCATTTATTGTTTTCAGTTTCACATCTCACATATGAGTGAAGTCATATGGTTCTCAACTTTTTCTGTCTGACTTATTTAACTTAGCATGATAATCTCAAGATCCATTATTACTGTCGCAAATGACAATATTTCATCTTTTCTTATGACTGAGTAATATTCCATTATATATATGTACCACATCTTCTTTATCCAATCATCTATCAAAGGACACTTTGGTTGTTTCCATGTCTTGGCCACTGTGAATAATGTTACAATAAACATGGGGGTATATATATCTTTACATATAAATGTTTTCAGATTTTTTTGGTAGATACCTAGAAGAGGGACTCCTGGGTCATATGGTACTTCTATTCTTCATATCTTCAAGATAGAGTAAATTTGGGTTATAACCCATGTAAGGCAAGCTTATGGTTACAAATTTTCAACAGAGTTTATTTTCTCTTCTCACCCAGCACCAACATCCAAGACAATTTCCCTTGCTGTTCCTTGGGGAACAGGAGAAGGATGTGTTTATTTGCAATTCACCATAATATAGATGGGCTATATACATATATGGTAGGTGGGCTCTGGCCTTTGTCTCTTGTCTTCTATAGCTTGATAAGCCTTGAAAACTGAAGCTCAAGCTAACTTGCGATCAGCCTTTAGAATGCAAGCTGTTCTTAGTTCTTGGCTAACAGCTCTGGGTTCCTTCTTTCCCTTCCTTATTGGAGTCTGAAAACTTGCTACTTCCTGACAAATTATAGATGCTTTTAAAAAGATACTTTAAAAAACACTCAGTATTTTAAGTTATTGTTAGCAGAAAGTTCTGTCAGGATCGCTAAAACCATATGGAAACAAAATTTCCAGTATCCATTTTTTAGGAAGGATGCTGTTTGTATATCGTATCTTCCGAATAGTTGCTCAACTCTGGGCATATGTTTGGAGTACGTTCATGATCTTTGTTCTTGTTTTGTTGTTTTTGATTTTTCCTATTAGTCCAGATGTGAAGTTAAAATTTTCATGGAAAATTGGTGTCTCATTTGAAGTCTCCTGAGATACAATATTATATCAAAATATAGTATCAGTGTTGTGGAAATGTGATGGGAAAAATACCTTGGGAATATACAAGATGAGCCTGCAGCATTTTGTAGTGCCAGGAAATAAAGAAGTGTTTAGAAAAAAGAAATCGACAACAAGGGGATGTCAAAGGGACACAGTAACTAAATGAAGAACAGTGTCCAATACTAGAACAATTTGAGTAAATAAATAAATAAATACATAAATAAGGCAGTAGTAGATTACAACCCAAAATATCAATAAATATGAGTGTGTTCACACTGTTATAAAAAATTATTGAATAGGCAAATAAATGGGGGAGGAGACAAAATAACACTAAATAATCTATGTAGATACTGCCCCTGAAATTCCCCACTTTTTCAGTGTGGGCCGCACATAGTGACTTCTTTCAAAAGAATATAGTATGAAAACGGGGAAAAAGAGTAACAGTACGGCAGAGAAACCTGACAAACACCATCTCAGCCAGGTGATCAAGGGTAACATCAGCAGTGACAAGGCATGTGTTTAGTATGCGCCCTGGATATAATGTGATGAGAATGACACTTTAATTCTGTGACCTTCCTCCCAAAATGTCCAGCAAATCTCTTTGGATACCTCATGACAAACTCATATAACACAATGAAATAGTCCCCTGAAATAAAATCCCTTTTGCTATAAATCATCATCCAAAATTCCCAGCTCCCCAATTTTGTATTTTGCAGGTTCTTACCTCTCCAATTTTATATTTTGCTCAGTATCAGATTATGGTTCCCTCTCTTTTCAGATAAGTTTACCTTTTCACAGAAAAAATTGAAGCCATTACATGGGGTGATTTTCTCAACTTTACACAACAAAACTCGCCTCCGGCCTCATCTGTACCATTACTCTTACTTATTGCATTCTATCCAGCTGTGTATCTATCTGTCTATCTATAGATACAGATAAGGCTCTATATCTACAGATATAGATAAGGCTCTCTTCTTCCCCTTTTACTCATTTACAAATTTTAAACCACTTAATTTTCTTCTCCTTTTGTGTTCCTGGGAACTCCAGTATTAACACAAGTAGAGTTTCTCTTTGGTGACCACATGCTCCAATTCTTGTGGCCATGGTATACCAGTAACCTATCTGAGCATCATTCAAAGAGATGGCTTCTCCACCTACACGATCTGATCTTTTCTCTGCATTCTCCATGCCCTGCAGTGTCCCAAGGTTTCTTTCTGTGCCCCAGTTGGCTTTTGCCCCTGTCTTGTGCTCTGACATACTGTGCTCTGGCCTAAGAATCCTACTCTCTAAGGAATGTTCCACAGGGTCCCCCAATTTTTGTCAGTTAGATTCTTTCACTAAAGTCCCCAGTTACCCTTGCTGATCTCTAGATCCAATACATCCTGATTCATCTCTCTTGCTTTAAAATCAGTTATATAGGGAGTATATTTCCTTTTTATTTATCATATCTGTTTAGCTTGGTCTCTAAGTATATTCAACTTTTTTCTTGAGTAAAATTCTCTTACTCCAGGTAAGTCAGTATGTCTTTCTTTCTCTCCTTCCTTCCTTCTTTCCTTCCTTCCTTCCTTCCTTCCTTCCTTCCTTCCTTCCTTCCTTCCTTCTTTCCTTCTTTCCTTCCTTTGTTTTTCTTTTTCTTCTTATATATTCTCACCATTCCTTTTCTGACAGAAAGACTAAAACTCTTGATTTAAAACTGATGTTTTTCTCTGAATCTCTGGTTCCTAGAAACAGAGTTTTCTGGTATATACATGTTAAATAAATATCTTCCTTAATCCTTGAGTTTGTAATAATTACACAGACTTTTTTTCTCCACCTTACCCAAAATATAATGTACATATATATTTTGTAATAAGGATCCCTGTTTCTTTCAAACAGTTCACTGATGAAGTCCATCTCCTTATTTGTTTAATCTAGACTAGCCTTTATGTAATGAATAATCTTACACTAGCTTGAGAACACATGACGTGAGGGGAGGCATTGAGTACACCAGGAGGCTATGGACAATATAATGAACCCAGAGCCACCCAATGCCACCAAGCATATGAAATACTTGCTAATAACCATTTAAAGGTCCCAAGTCTCAAACACTGGTGCCCTGAAATTCTTGTGGAATTTAGGCAGCCTCCTGTCCCTTCAGGCATTCAAGTTATGCTAATGTAATGCCAGCCTGCAACAAAAGTTGTGGCCACAATATGAACCACCTCAGCCCACAGGAGCCAAAGCCAGCTGCTGCAGCCATAATCTAAAGCCAAGTAGGGCATGGTGCTACAACTGTCTACAACAAGTGAAAGAGCTTTGATCTCCCCATCAGATATTTTGGCCCCCAAATGCTAATGCCTGATCCTATACCCAATAAGTTCCATGTGGCAAGACAGTGAGTTGAGATAGGAGGTGCTGATAACCTTCTTCTCCCATCTAGGGTTTCGGCAGATAGAGGATACACACAGGAAAAAAGAAAGAAAAATGAGCACAGATGTTATTTTTTGTATGAATTCAATTACTGCCAACAGATGGAAAAATGTACTTTAGCCAAGACACCAGTTGGATACTCAGATTAACTGTTCTTTCTTGGAAGTGTGGAAATAAACAAAGACCAACCAAATGAGAACAAGCGAAAGCTATTTATTCAGAGATTGCTATAACAAGGGAGTCAGCACTATCATTTGCATTTGGCAAAGACTCCAAGGCAGGCAGAAGAGTGGGCAAGTTTTATAGTGGGAAAAGGGGAAGTCTTCAGGTGTGCTCTGATTGGAGGTGGTTGGTATAGGGAGGCTGTGGGCATAGGGAGGCTGTAGGTGGCTATCTGGAAGCAGGGCATTCTATATGATTGGTAGGGGTGTATATTTAGCTTTCTCTGGTTGGTTCTAAGTTGGAAGTGGGGACAAAAATTAGGGAAGCTGTCAGTTATGAATCAAGTCCTGGCCATTTTTGGTCAATTATTACAGGGGTTATTGTTTGGCTTCCTGGATTATTACTAGAGATAACAATCTGACTTCTTACAAGTCTGATTTATAGCAGGCTGGCTTCCTGGCTGGTTATTACAGATAAAGGAGTTGTTTTCTGGGGAAAGTTGCTATAGGTTGTGGATCAGAGTTCTATTTTTGCATATGGTGTGAGCATTGTCTGTTTGTACATTCCATCTCTCAGAAGTAGGGGAAGACCAGAAAGAGGGGTAAAAAATGTCCTCTGTTGCTATCACAAACTCCCAGAGAAAGTGCAGTTTTTAAGGGCAGAAGCTTAAATGTGAGGAAAGAGTTATAGATAGGTAGGTCCCCCTTGCCCTCCAATCTTGAATATTCTTCAAAATTCCCACCGAGAATTTGTCCCCAAAGTAATCAAGAAAAATAATGTGCAAAAACAGACAACTGCAACAGAATTTGAATTAAAATGTATGTGTAGCACAGAGAGGATTTCTATGTGAAATAATTTTCCTTATGAAAACAATAGTGATGCATTTTTCTGTAGTGCCTGGTGACTGGGTAGGGAAAACGGGGCATGTCCATGAGTATGCCTGACAAGGAGAAGGAGGGAGAGAGCAAAAACCGAGAGAGGCCAAGAGATGTGATTTGAACCATCAGAGCTGTGTATGATTCAGAGTGACTTGAGGAATGGCCACTGTTAATTTTACTTTTGAAATAGGCTGTATTGGTTCAGATGCAAGTACAACAGCCATTCCAGTGATGCACAAGTGAAACCTCTTAGGCTTGCTACTTGATTTGTGTTTCTGATCATTCTGTTGATGGGCTGGCTTTAGCAGAGTGTGCCCTGGTTAATATTCATCATGATTGATTTTACAATCTGACCTCTGTCTCAGCAGACTCACGGCAGTGAAAATGAAAGGTATTTAGGAGACCAGCCAAAATATCTACTGCACCTATGAAAAATGGAACCCCAAATGCCCTGATATCCATTCTAATTTGCCTGGTTTACCTGGTGTTAATTGCTTCCTGGCCTTACCCCTTCGAATGGACCTTGAAATTTCATATCCTGTCCATTTGGAAGTTCAGCATTTTAACCCTTTCCACAGTACGGAAGTGGAATCCTTTTCATTATCTTTTTCGGGCTTTGCTAAAGACAGTTCAATTAACCTTCAAGCAGTAGGTTTGACAATTCTGACCTGGCATCTAACCATTTTTTTTTTTTTTTAATTTCCTCCTCTATTGGACTTTTGGTGGTAAGGTCAGAAAATTATCATGAATGATTCATTTAGTTCCTAAATCGGATGAAGCAATGGGAGTTTGCGCAAAAGTTTATTTTTTTAAGCTGACTTTTAAAGGACAGATTCCTTTTTTCTTTTGTTAATGTACCTAGCATCCTTCATTACTATAGGTCACCTTGCATGCATTTCTCATTTATCTTGTTTCTCTATAGAAAACTTCTCTATAGATTGAAAAGAAAGAAAAGTAAGCAAGCAAATTAGTCTAAGGGCCTTTGGACCACCCTTTTAAGGAGATGGTCTGTTCCTCCAGAGCATTTTGAAACAGCACTAGTGCCCTTCCTTATATTTAATGAGACCTGTGGGCAAACACATGATTCAGTGGAAACTAAGAGGCAGAGTTTAAATATGCTCTGATGACAGCTGGCTTACTTGTGCGAGCTGTTGCAAAAGAACTTTACTAATGGTTCAAGCAGATGGACAGAAGGAAGAAAGCTAAATGTTAGAATGTGTGAGAGGCCAAAGGTCAAGGTGAATGAGCCTGGTGATTTCCTGAGGTCTGTGGGTGTTTTGTGTTGCAGCCTAAATTGAGGGTTGTTTTTAATTTGATGCATTTTTCTAAACTTTAAGTAGGTTCATTAAACCAAAAAAAAAAAAAAAAAAAAAAAGAAAGAAAAGAAAAAGTCCCAGCTCTTCATTTAGTTCCCAATTAAATTTTGGGTTTTAACTTCCAAGATAATATAGCATTTATTTGTAAAATATAGTTATTTATAATACATTTTTAAGGGTAAGCTCAAAATGGTTTATTTAACAGATATTTTTTACAAAACATGATCCCTTGAGTTTTTTAATATCAACAGTGCACATATACCATATTCTTTAACTCCCTTTTCAAACTTAAAAATAATTTTTCTCCTGAGGCAGGGAAATTACAAAACAGTTTAAATATATTGCATAAAGAATAACTACCATTTGGTTCTTTCTAGAATATCGTACTTCCCAGATATTTGCTGAGATTTAGGTTAAAAATCCGATATCATTTTTCTATTTCTTATGATTTTGTAACTATTATATCTTTCAGGTTTAATCAAGTTTTACTGAAGCCAAAACATTAACTAACCTTCAGTTTGACAATCAAGACCTTTAAAGGAGGTCGTAAATTTAAAAGGAAGATTGTTTTTGTTCCAAAAAGAGATTATTTTGAAAGCTAAAATATATGTACCACTTATGGAAAGAAACAAAGTAAAGCTTTGTTGCCCAAGCTACGTTCTATATTTCTCTGATTCAAGTAATGGAGCAGGCCTCTGCAAGTGCGAAAGGTTTGCAGGCGCCACTCCAGCTGCCCAGGTACCATGCTTTTCTTTCAATAGGGATGTCATTGGCACTGGCATTTGCCTTGGGGTAAATTATATATTTATTGAAAAATAAAATTTTAATTACATGAAACCAAAAATTTCAAGGTGTATAAAATATTAACACAGCAATTAGACATGTTTATCATCTTGATTTCCAAACCCTTTCAGACTGAAATTCATTTGGGAATCATAAATAATTGCCAGGATTTGCCATTAAAAAATTACCTCAAATCACAATTAGCAGCTGTTTATTTTCAGTTTTAATACATACATGAAGGTGCTGCTTGTACTGCTATTTCAGAAATAATCCACTATGATCAGCTACATTTTAAAAATGAGTGCACAAGAGGCTTCTGGTCAAGATGGCGAAGTAGGTAAATGCTATGCTCACCTTCATCCACAACCACATCAAAATTACTACTAAACTACAGAATCACTATAATTGAGAATCACCTGAAGTCTAGCTGAACCGAAGTTCTATAACTAAGGATGTACAGAAGAAGTCACATTGAGACTGGAAAGAGGGGCAGAGACATGGAATGGACTATTCCCACACCCACATATGGTGGTTAAAAATTGGGAGGGATAGCTCAGCTGTAGAGGTACTCCCAAGAGGAGTGAGGGGTCCTAGCCTCACACCAGGGACCAGCCCATGGTTCTACTGCTGAGGAGAGAAGTCCCCACAATTTCTGGCTGTGAAAACCAGAGGAGATTGTGGCTGGGTGAGACAGAGGGCTGTTGGAGTCCCAGGCACTTCTTTTAAAGGGCCTGCACACAGACTTACTCACTGATGGACTCATTCATTCTGAGCTCCAGCATTGGGGCAGCAGCTTAAAAAGTGCCAGGAACATACAGGGAGGAACTAAATTGTCTGGCTGCAGAATGAGGGCTGGAGGGGCAGTTTTCTCCCATATAGAAATGCTGGCAGAAGTCATTGTTCCTTTGTTGAGTCCTCTCTCAGACCAGCCTGCAGAAGTAGGTGGCCACCATATCTGATTCTCCATCAACCTGGCTAACACCTTTCACTCTGCCATGTTGATTCCCTGAGACTTTGCCCCACCCAACTTTTGAGCCCAACCAAGCCACTTCCAGTGGCTTTTCCATACAAACGTCCTGTCTTGACTCATGCTGCAGACATTCCTAAAATCACTCAAAGATTCATAAACCTCAAACAAGCAACATCTGGCCCAGCATGCCCCATAACTCTTGTTAAGCAGCCCCAAGCCCAGCACTAGCAGCAGACAGCCTCAGAGCTAAGTTCACAGCTTAGCTCTCCCAGGCAACTCCAAGCCTAGCACAAGAGGCAACTATCTGCAGATCACTTTGTAGCTCATACCAACTGGTCACAGGCAGGGCCCAGGCAGCGGTTGACCTTGGCCTGCACCAGCGGCCCTCCCCTTGAGAGGCCCCAGAACCAATACACCTTGTGGCTTCAGACCACCCCAGAGCACCACCCAACCATCTCCACAAAAGACACACCCAAAGAGCAGACTGGGCAGGCATCAAAGCCCTGCTAAAATGAATCCTGCTCTATAGGGTAGCCCCTACACAACAGCTTCTTTGCGGTAGTCATGGCCAGTCCTCACAACCAATCAGCCTAAGGGTCAATCCCTCCCATTGATTTGCCAACAGCAGTCAAGACTCAACTACAACAGGAGGGCACCCACAATGTACACAAGGAGCACCCAGCTCAAGTGACCAGGAAGAAGGTACCACTAGGCTCTACAATACATCTGCTCCATAAGGCCACTCGACAAAGACCAGGAGACTGATCAGCTCTACCTAATACATAAAAACAAACTAGAAAGACAGGCAAAATGGGAAGACAAAAAAAAATGTTCCAAATGAAAGAACAGAACAAAACTCCAGAAAAAGAACTAAACACAATGGAGACGAGCAAACTACAAGATGCAGAGTAAAAATGAATGCACAAGTAGAGGCTGATATAATTTAAAACCAAATACATTCACAATTCAAAGTAACATCCTTCTCTTTTGTGGTTGATTTTTCTTATATGTTGATTTCTGGTGATCTACTGGGTACAGTCTTTGAAGGTTATAATTCAGGATTAAGTTGGTTCTTTAGATGATGGGAAAGGCCCCCCAAAATGCTAGAAAAATAAAGTGTAACACCCACGGAAGGAAAGAATACCAATAAAGGAGTTACTTCTTTGTATGTAACTGCTTCATATTTCCAGCAAAATACTTTAACTAGAAAAAATTTTTAAAGATGTTATTTAATAAGTGATATAGATAAATAGGAAAATGTCTATTCTACTGATTTAATTAATTTCCTAAAATGGCTTTAACCTAACCAATCCTTTTTAGAAACAAAAAAGTACAATTTTTGCTGATAGGAGACTTGATTGAGTAGTTAAGAAATTAAAAAAAGAAGATATGTCAATAAACTTGACTTAATTATGTAAACTTGATTTATTTTTTAATATAATTAAAATATATTTTAATATGTAATATGAATATGTTTTTAAGTACAGTCTAGTTATTTTGAGTGGATTTTTATAATTTTTAGATGTTGCCTTTTGATGCTTTTAAAAAGCGTTTCCAGAAAATTCTCCTTTTTGAGTGACAATGTAACTGTGAGGAAATACATTCTGGGGCTGTGAAAAGATCAGTGGGCGTGGCTCCTGACAGATGTGGCTCCACTTACAACTCTATCAGCTAACTGGTTTTGTGAGATTGGGCAAATTCCTTAACCTCTCAGTCTTTGTTTCCTTATTTATAAATTAGGGATGATACATAACTTTCAGGGCTGTTGTGAGTTTTAAGTGAGATAATTCATGTAAAACAGCAAGATCTGTTTAGTACGTATTAGTTTACCTCCTCTTTAAAACATTTGAAGAAACATTTATGCAGGCACTGTGCTAAATGCTTTTCTTGTATTTGGCTTGCTTATCTTAATACAAAAACAAAAAAACTCATGAGGAAGTTTCTCCAATCATCATGGTTTCACACCGAAGAAACTGAAGCATGGGAACAGCTAGTAAATGGCTTTAATATGGATCTACTTGATTCTAAAGCCTGTACTCTGTGAATATGCTGTGGAAAGAGATTGCTCTATGAACATCAAAAAGAAATAGATTAGTAATGATGTAGGGGATTAAGGAGTAAGAGACCAGAAGAATTTGACATTTTCTTAATGGTAATGCAGGTATATTGAACCCTGTTTGGAGATAACAGTGAAAAAAGAATATTGTAAATTTTTGGCCATAATACATAGATAAAAAACAGAAATAGTTATCAAACAAAAAGAAAAAAAAAGGAGTGGGTAGGGCCCAAATGGACAGAATGGTGTTGGTGAATTCTCTATAAAGAGGTTATTGTGATGTTAGCATGCTGGTATTATTAAGCAGATTTCCCCTATACATACTATATTAGTCAGATAAGGCTAGGTTACAGTACAATAACAAATAGCACCTAAATCTCAGTGGCTTAATACAACAAATTTTATTTTTCACTTGTGCAAATTCTATTGTATGCCTGATTGCCTTGTCAGGGCAATTGTCTTCCATGTGGTCACCCAGGAATCTAGTTATTTCAATGTCAGGGAGCCATTACCTCAACCTGCACTGTGATTGCTGTGGCAGGGGAAGAGAATGCTGGAGGATTTTCCTGGACAACTGAATTGTTCCACTCCCAACATCAACCGGAACTAAGCACATGCCTGGCCCTAACTGCAAGGGAAGGAGGACTGTGCATTGTGAATTCCATAAATGGTACTCAAGAATGATACCCAGTAAGTCCCATACGTACTTCAGACTGTTGGTAGGCTGCTGTTTAATTCTAGACTGTGACTTTTATGACCATTTTACTGAAATAACTTCTATGGCAGAATAAAGAGCAGTTCTTTTGTTGTTTTGGTTTGTTTTTGTTTGTTTTACAGATTTGTTGCTGTCAAATCACATTCTACTGCTTTAAACAAAGCAGAGAGAACATTACATAATCCCTGCTGATTGAAGATCATGAATATTCACTTTTCAAATCACTTTCAGAAAACATCTTCTAACTTACAAATTTGGTGAAATTACAAGCATGGAGGAAGGTAGTGAAACGGTTCTAGTGGTTTAAACCAATTGTTTTCCTTGGTTTGGGATTTTAGCTTTTAACAGGTAAAGTGTTGCTGTTATTAAAAGTAGTAAGTGGACTACAAAGAAGGTCATATCAGAAACTGTCATTCAAGCACAGTTATTGAGCACTCAATAGCTATCATGAAAAATTAAAAAGAAATTAATACATAAAGAAAGAAATCAATTAAGTGCACAACAAACCAAGCCACACTTAAGGCTTTTATCTTTGTCCTTTAATGTGTTGGCATCTTAGTCTATAAACCACAAAATTTGTATTTGTGGTTTCAATTCCAAATGCCTTCCACCTAAGACTTGTATCTATGAAGTGTTCCAGGAAAACAACAGTTCTATCATCAAAAAGAGTTGGGAATCGTAATTTCCTGATTCAGTTGTTTGTAGTGGGACTCTGAAATCAGTATTTTCAAAAAGTTCCTCAAGTGATTCACATACATACAAGTCCTGGAAATCATGAATTTAGAGTTTTCCAGAGCAGGTAGCACTAGGGGTATAAGAGAGATGGAAATCCTTTACGGCAACACTGCGTGACTGCTGTTTCACAACAGGACTGCTTTTAGGCAGCCCGCAATTCTCAGTTTGGCAGGTTACAGCCTACCCAGGACTTCCAATTCTTACTTGCCCTTCAGGACACTTGGGTTCAAGCTCTGCCTGTATAGACTCCAGTTAGGGTCCTTGGCACTTCCATCTTGTAGCAGTATGATCTCAGCTCCACTTGCCTTGTCTGATAAAGGAGCTAATTTTGTTTGCGTTGAAGCACTAGAGAGAACATTTACAAGAAAGCAACCCATTCAATGCCTGGAACACCGGTCGGTGCTCCATTTCCATCTTATTCAGAGTACAAGCCCAAAAGACCCTCCACAGCCTGTGTCCCTGCTTCCATTACCCTGGCCTCATCTGTTCTTCTCCTTTTTTGCTGGCTTGACATTGGCCTCTCTGCTGTCCCTCAAACCCTCTGGGCACACTCAGGCCCCAGCTGTTTCTTGTGTGTGTCCCTCTACCTGGAGAGTACTTCCTGCAGCTGCCATAGCTGCGGTCTTTCTCCCTCACTTTCACTTTAAGTTGAAACTGCTCTTTTCACTCTCTCTTCTCCTTCCCTGCCCTTATCACAAACCCTGTGCTATGTATTTTATTGCTTTAGTTTATTTCTCTTTCTTACCGCAAGAATATAAGCTCCAGGAAGGCAGATGTTTTTGTTCAGTTGTTTTGTGATTACTTCTTAATTTCTAACCATGCTAATAGTGCCTGGCAGACTGTAGGGGTTCAGTAAATATTGAATGAATTATTGTGAGCAATACCGTGTTTTCCTGATAATAAGACCGGGTCTTATATTAATTTTTGCTCCAAAAGACGCATCAGGGCTTATATTCAGGGGATGTCATCCTGAAAATCATGCTAGGGCTTATTTTCCTGTTAGGTCTTATTTTCAGGGAAACACAGTGGTAGGTCCACCCTTGGGCTACACCGGAGGAGTGTAGTAGCATCATTAGGCCAGAGAAATCCTGGGCCAAGGCCTAAGTCTAGTTTTGCTTTCAGATTGTCCTGGGTTTCTGACTCAAGTATTCTTTGGGGTGGACAAAATCACCATATTGTCATTGCAAACACCTCAGCCTTCTAAGGGATAGTTACAAGTATTATGACTCAGCGTTGTTCGAAATATTGCTTTTTTCCATGTCTCCCCTGTTGGAATCACCCCTCAAGGCTAAGGTGGTACTAGGTCTAGATGAGGAAAGAAGAACTGGGCAACATTTGACTGTAAATTCAGGGAAATCCTAGGACATCTATTTGATGATCATGACATCTGATTGATAATCTTCATGCACACCTCTCACTGGTAAAATTTCAATTGTTTTCCCGGAAATTCACCCTAGTAAACTTTCCCAGCCTCCCTAGGCCCAAGTCTCCCCTCACACCCTCTCTGTGCTGCACACACAAACACACACACACACAACTTCTTTAGCTTTTATTGTGCCAGAAGAAAGAATACTCCTTTCTTTCTCTGCAGAAAGGGGTAATCAAAACAGAGAACAACCCCTATCTTCTTACGCCACCCCACTATAAAAAAAAAAAGTTTTCCAAATGTAGTTAAAAGAAAGTTGGGAATTATTGTTTATGACAGAAACGTCAATTTTGTGAAAAAAAAAAAAAGTGTCGGTTTTACCAGATGCTTCTGGTCTTGGCTGCCTAATCCATTTTTTCTCTCTCAACAGCTGCAAGCCCTTTGTCAGACCCCACACCTCCTCCCACGTGATGTCTCTATCAGTTGGAACCCAATTGGTGCCTGCTGCAGGCACTAAACTTTAGGCAAATAAAATAGCAGGGGTGAATCATGAACAAGACCAGTAAAAATACCCTTCCTCTATGCCTCTAAATTATAGTATCACAATTACACTCCTAAACACTCAGAAAGCTGAGTCAATAATTGGAGGGTAATTTGTTTTCAGTTGGAGAGTCCAAGGATATTTTTGCAAAAGGCCGAAAACTCTTATTTATGGAAGCTATATTGCTACAGACTGTGCTTTGCAAAATGAGATTAACTTTATTATATTTAATCCTCACACATCCTGTGAGCATTGCAGCCCCTGTTTTACAGATGAGGAAACTGAGGCTCAGAGAAGTCAACCAAGTTATCAGAAGTCACATACCTAAGTGGAAGAATCTAAATCTGTCCCTAGGTCAGATTGATTATGAAGTCTGTGCTCTCACTGGCATACTACACTGTTCATCTCCTTGCCTGGCATAAGACCTGACGCACAGGAAAAGCACTCTTGCCTTGGCCTGGATCCTTCATTCTCTGAATAATTTCAAACCCTGAGCTTAGGATATCCAAATAAATTCTGTCACTGAAAGTAGCCATCACAGGAGTCTGTCTGACATTTGCAAACACTGTATCTTGAAAATTTCCAAATCCCCAAAATCAGAAGGCATTATATTATAAACTCTTCTCCACAGCTGCTGCAAAGAGGTACTGAAATGGGCTCGTGGAAGGTCAGTAAGGCTTAATAACTGGTTATGTGACAGGCTCCTGCAAACTAGCCAAAAAATTCAAAATCAACCCTTAGAATAACTGTACATTTTTCCATTATGAAAGTTTAGGGTTGATAATGAGCAAATGTTAAGACCAACAGCCTATTTCAGCAGATCAGAACTTGATTAGATCTTCTCTTTAGAACCAATCTTGGAGTTAAAGGCACAGTGGTTAAAAGCAAAAGCTTTAGAGACTGAGTTCCCAGCCTTGAATCCTTGGCTGTACCACATACTGATTGTGTGGTTTTGGGCTTTATTTTCCTCCTCTGTGCCTCAGTTTCCTTTACTTTAAAATGGTGATTATGTGACCTGCATCATGGTGTTAGTGTGAGCAATGCTGAAATCAAGGGTGTCAAATGCTTAGAAGAGTCTCTGGCACGTAGTAAGAACTCAAGTGTTAGCAATTTTTATTACATATTACAATGCAAATTTTCTTAACAAGGCTCATTTATTTATGACCCCATTGAATCCTATCCTTCAGTCTCAGTTTAACTATTCACTCTATTCAACAGAACTGGGGCTGCACAACTTCATCCATTTTCAAATTTCAGATTTTCCCTCCAAAGAAGAGGCATTTCCATTGGCGAGGAAAGACTGTGGCTCAGTTCTAGCAGCAAGAATTGTATGAATATAGAGCCTCCAACACAACTGTTTTTAAAGGGGCAAGACTCTACTTGCATATGCAAGTTCTGTAACGTTAGTTTCAAAAGCAGTTCCATGACTTTATAGTCATACCTCATAATATCTTTGACTTATTTCATGAGATTCCCAATTCCATTTGTAATTTCATGAGCATATCGGGATCTGTCCAAGATGTCATGTGCTGCTCTGAATTAAACACAAGCTCCAAAGTGTTTGACATTCACTCCATCTGCAATTGCTATCAGAGACTCCAGGAGTTGAATTTAGCCCTCACGTTTGATACCAGCTGAAAGAGACCAATAATTTTTGACCAAACATCCTTCTCTAAGCAGCTTACACGCAACAGGAGTTAAAGTTCTGAGAGACTGTTTTAAACTTCCTTCCCCTTAGCTTACTTTAACACACAAGTGAAAGAATCAGGCAAAGACAAAGTGGTTATATATTTTTTTCATACAGAGGTGTGTTTTGGTTTCATGTTTCCATAGCAATAATATTAATAACAAAAGTTTCATAAAACCTTATGCAAAAGCTTGCAATTTTCTAGAATACTTAATAGTATTCCTTTACTCATACAAACAAATGGTTGGGTTATGTCAGATATTTCTGCAGTTAAAAAATATTCCCTGGCAGGACTGATTTTCTTAATCCACAAGGTTCTTTGGTCTGCTTTTGAAACCAGCGTTATAGAACTTGCATATGCAAGTAGAGTCTTGTCCCTTTAAAAGCAATTGTTTTGGAGGCTATTTCTGCAATATTAAAAAATATTCACTGGCACGACTGATTTTTCTTATTTCACAAGACTCTCTGGTCAGCAAAATGGGAGCTAGAGGGATGCAGATGTGACAGCTGTTGCTGCATTTTGGTTCTTTGGTTATATGATGTAAAACTGTAAAAGAAGAAATTTGCTTTTGACATTTTCTGGTTTTCTGTTTTAATTCCCTTCTCTATCTTTTGGCATTTCCTCCTCTGGCCCTTTTATTTTAACCTTCCTTTCTCTCTCCTTGTCCTTGACAAGATAGGTCTCTTACTTCTCATAGGAGGAGGTTTAATCATCCTGGCATTCCCCACAGAGCCTAAAACAGTGCCCTCAAAACTCAAGGGTATGCAATCATCATTTCTCTAATTAAATTAAAACTATTTCTCAATATGCTGCTATAACCACTATTAGCTAAGTGTGTTAGTTCTTTATGGTGGTGGTGCATTAGTTCATGAACTCCACAAACTCTTACTTTAAGAGTATTTTCATTTGAACTGAGAATTATTAAAGGAATGGATTCTGTCAGTAGGACCTCAGGTCTAGTGGTGGGCCAGTGAGGAGAAAGCATTTAGGTTAGATGGAGAAGTCCTTTCTTGAAACCACTCAGTTATTCCATGAGTTGTATATGTGCAGTGCATGCACATTCAAGAGAGAGAAAGATGGAAACAGAGGGAGAGAGAGAGAAGGTATATAAATGCATCTTTTATTGATAAAATCTATTGCATTTCTGGGGTCTTGAAAAAATGCTTATTTACTTCTAGGAACTCTATTTTATTTGCTGGAACAAATTCATTGAATCCAAATATCAGCTTCCTACATAATTTAAATAAGAAAAAAATATTGAAATAACTTGATTTTTGTATGGAAGTTATGAGACTATGAAGAATGCTGTTATAGCCTTTAAAAACCATTGTCTAATTTTGTTTTCAGACAAAATTATAATCATTAAAATATTAATTTTCCTTGATATTTCACATGAGGAATATGACTGCACTTTTCACGTATTTTAGAAAAGAAATGCAAATATTTTCTAACATATTGATAAAATATGGTTATTAAATTTCAGTGTACATCTTTTAATATGAATAATTAGGAAGATCAGCGCAGAAGGAATAATACTTTATTTCAAAATGGTATTTTTGGACATTATTTATACAGGTTTTCCAAAGTAGCTCTACTAAGAGAATGATTTCATTCTGTCTCACTTTCAATAATGAAACTACAAAAAAAAAAAAAAAAGTCCACAGCATGGTATATAATGTGCTTCTATTAGAACCTTATTTTCTTGTCAATATTTTTACTTAAAGCCTAATCTTTTGATGCAACGGAGGCTTCAAATTAAATCAGAGACAGTGGCTTTCATTTTCTTACTTCAACATGACACACATATTTCTAGCTCTAACATGATTGCCAAAAAAATGCTTAACTCCTCTAAATTGGCTGTTTAAAGTGCCACAGTAGATTTGACTCTTAAATCCCATCCATGGTTAAAGTTCACCTAGCAGTGTACTTGAAGTACGTACTTTGTGTTTAAAAAATGAAAACTGTAAAACTTTTGGTGTTTCGTGGTGTTTTTTGACTCTAAGTTAGTTGTTTTCCTGCAACAGTTGAAAAATTAAAGATACTAAAAATCTGCTGTTAGAGCATGTAATTGTGGCCTCCCATCTCTCCTTTTTCTGGAAATGAAAAGAATGTTGAAAGTGTTTGTATTTTATAATGTAAGAGGTGGCCAAGCATTTACAACTCTATATACTCCTCCAGTCAAATTCTAAACCTCAGACCTGGCCAGCAGGTTTCTCCCAGACGATTTTCATTTTCATAACATTCACATCCAATAAACTGCACAAAACATAGTGTGAGAGAAAAAAGGGGGACAGGAAATGGCTCCGTTGCCTGGTTATTGCATCCTATTGCCTGTGGCTTGCTAGTTATGAGGTTTAACTATGTAAATATGACGTATATGACATCAGAATTTAATCTTAAAGCTTCTATGTGGGAGATAGAGTGTGACTTTATTGTTAGGGCTAAAATCTACTGGGTGTTGACAGGTCTCAAAAGTCACCGAGTAAAAGCTTAAAAAGAAAAAGCTCAGACTGATAAGCTGTTCTTTGATTGACAACTTCAGGCTTGACTGCCACTATTGAAAACAGTTGGGTAAAGTTTTGTGGGGAAAAAAGTGTTATTTCATAAGAAGTTATACTGGGAAATATAGGAAGATTTATAAGCTGATATAGCACAAAACCCGAAGAAAAACAGGTGTGAGGTTTAGAAAATCTGGAACCTGGGAGAAAGGACACTGTCTATGAATGATTTAATTAATATTGTAAAAGAACTTTATGCAAAAGAATGCCGACAAAAGGAGAAATATAAAACATTGCTTTCCACTAGCTTTAGCTTTCAACAAATCATTTGTCAACAGCTTGTGGTGAAACAAGCTAGTTGGGGGGAGGATAAAATGCACCCAGCAAAAGATTACAATGGGAAATAAATACAGGAGGAAAATAATAGAAATCTTTTTTCATCTTTCTAGTAGAGTAGAACCAATTCTGGCACTGTAAAATCCATTATGGAAACAATAAAATAAATGCATTCTAAAGTAGCCATCATTGGTTGATTGAAATGTTATGATTGTTACACATGCCATATCTTATCAAATATTATCCATAAGGAAGTATTCAATTCCTGTTGTGCCAATTATCCTACTACGTGCATCATAAACTTTTATGGCATGTTGTGGAATGTCACTTGGCTAACGATTTTTCCCTTCAAATACTGCATCATCACATTCAGATGGAAAACATATTCTAATGTGGCAAAGTGTTAAGGAAATTTAATACTCTAGGGCTAAATGAAACTGCTATGGTTCATCTCCTGGATAAGAACAACAATTTATGAATGCAATATTCATTTCCTGAGGTGAGCACGAGCAAAAACTTCATCTGAAACCTAAAACCTAGATGTTTGGCCTCTGGTAGTTTCCTCATTTAACTCATTGATGTCATATATTAAGGCCACTGGTAATATCACATCTGGGAAGTGCTCACTTTTTCAACTTCCCTAATTACTTTTACAGGGAACTCCTGGCATAATTGCATCTGCTGAGACCAAACCACAGAGTCTACAAGATCATCTTTCACTTTTCATATATTGTTAAAAACGTCAAAAATAATCTATTTGCTTTTTCTTGATCATGAAAACTGATGAACAGTTTGGCATTTTAATTCACGGAGGCATTCATTTAGAGCTCTGGTTCTCGAACAATATATATGTTATACGGAGAAATCATGAAATTGTAAATTTAGCCTGTGTATGTCTCTAAAACTAGAAAATCCAGAGACCGGTCCATGGTCATATTTGCAGAAAAAGAAAAAACAAAACAAAACAAAACAAAAACAGTTACCAAGAGCCATAATTGTTTTCTTCCAAAAGCTAAAGATCTGCACTATATATTTTAGCATATTAAACATAATAAATTTAACTTACAGGGAAATCTATTTGAGTCTTATCTATGAGTAGTAGAGGACACAACTAGAGGACAATATTTTGAGATTTTAATCCAATCTTTTTTCATTAAAAAATCTATTCCTATTTAAACATAAAATTTCTAGGCCACAGGGTAAAATGTTCAGATACATGTATGAAAGATTTATTGTTTGTCCACCTAAAACTTGTAAAAAACGGGGAGCAAGTTTTGCTCAAAATAAGAATTTGAAGAATTGTCAGATACCATGGACATCTGTAACTGGGGGAAATGAGACAACGGCAGAGAGAAACACATTCAAGCTTTCATGCAAAAAGCCTCCTTACCTTCCCAAAACTCATCTCCTCTGACCAGAAAGCCAAACCAAGTACAGAGGTGAAAGATGCTTTGACTCTATTAATAACCAACATTTTGAGAGTTCACCTTTGGTAGGAAATGTGCTATTTACTAAAAATAAAATGAGTCCATTTGGGGGCATGAAAGAAAGAAGCAGAAGAAGAAGAAGCCAATTTCAGATGAAGACCTGAAAAAAACAAGATGTGAGGCAGTGTCTATTAAATAAAATTAAAACCCAAACCAGTCATACGCTTTCATAAAATAAGGGCCATGTGGAGGCAGTATGGAAAGAGATGAAAACAAAAGGGAAAGAAGAAAGAAACCCAGCCTGCAATGGACCGAATGTTTGTATCTCCTCACAATTCATGTTGAAGCCTTAATCCCAGTGTGATGGTATTTGAAGGCAGGGCCTTTGGGAGGGAATTAGGTCATGAGGGTGGGCACCTCATGAATGGCATTAGTGCCTTGATAAGAAGAGGCCAGAGACCTAGCTCACTCCTTTTCTGCCAAGTGAAGATACCAGGAGAAGTCAGCAGTTGGGCATCCTGATCTTGGACTTTCTACCTCCAGAACTGTGAGAAATAAATTTCTGTTGTTTACGAGGTCGGACAATTAAGTTTGCAAAATCATCCTAGAAAAAGTACTACATACCTCATTGCTGAGTATCTCTAATGTCACCTTCGAAGACTCCCCTGAGAAGCTACATAGTACGCACAGACGCCAGTGCCTAGTCCACCCTCCCAAGCAATTCTGGAACTCTTTTTCTGGAATGGCCATCAGAGCTGTTGTCTATTACCCTTGATGTCCTGAATGTCATCAAAATGTCTTCCTTTCAATATTTCCTTTATCTTTGGGTAAAGAAAGAAGTCATTGGAGGCCAGATCAGGTGAGTAGGGAGGGTGTTCCAATACAATTATTTGTTTACTGGCTAAAAACTCCCTCACAGACAGTGCCGTGTGAGCTGGTACATTGTCGTGATGCAAGAACCATGAATTGTTGACGAAAATTTCAGGTCATTTTCCTCTAACCTTTACATGCAGCCGTTTCAGCACTTCCAAATAGAAAACTTGGTTAACTGTTTGTCCAGTTGGTACAAATTCATAATGAATAATCCCTCTGATATCAAAAAAAGTTAGCAACATTGTAGCAACAAGTTCATAATAGGCAGACCTCGTATAAGCCAATCCATTCTATGGTACTTTGTTAAAGCAGCCTGCACTTCCGGAAGAAGCCATGTCTATGATTCTTGGGATGAAGTATATCCCTCTGTTATTCTCCCATCTTCTGACACTCTTAATGCTGTGCTTAAAATTCCTTGCAATTCCTCACAAGTCTTTTTCAACTAACCTTAAAAAAATGCTCAGAATTTGCTCGTCAGGCCTACAAATAAGACAACATATTCCCCTAAAAGACAGTCATGGCACAATGTTCCAGCTTAGCTGGGATTTGTTTTCGGGAGAATGAACCCCTTATTAGCTTTACTCTCAATGCTGATAGCTTCCTCATCCCTGCATACTACAAGTAAACCTGATACCTTGGCCAAGAATGCATGTTCCCCGGTGACGCTCAGCACGGATAACTGCCTTCTTACTTGTTAGACTCTAACTCACCGGAAACATGCAGAGCAGGCAGGGAGGCAGTGTGGAAAATGAGTGGGTTCCTTATAATGACTCATACGCTGTCCTGGGTACTTTACATATTTGCACATTTTCACTCCATGCACACCACAACCCTACACTATAGGTATGCAGTGAGGAAACAGGTGCAGACCTCACAGAGCGTGTGTGTGTGCGGACGGGGGGTGTCCACGTGTGTGCTTCTGTCACTAATGCATTCTGCCTCAACCTCCCAGGAAATTTTTCTTCTCAAATATTCTAAAAGAATCTTTCTTTGAAATGTTGAATGTTCAACTGATGAGGTTTTAAAAGTCACAAGAAATCCCTTTTTTCTAGCAGATGATCTAATGCATACCTCTTTTGTTGGAATGTTACAGAGAGAGTGACCAGCATATCACAGAGTAAGAACAAATGAAAAGATTCAGATTACCAAAAAGTGGGTGGGGCATGCAAGGCAGGTAGTGATATACATCCCATAAGCATTAGTGGGTGGGTAGATATGGATTGGAACAGAAATTCTGAGTTTGTCAGGGCTTGCAGACCCAATCATGCTCCAAGGACATGACTTACAATGTGGCTGCAGGTAGGCAAAATCCCAGGAGATTTTCCTATTTGTGGCCAAGGGCCATACAAGTATGTCTATGCTTTCTCCCACACCCTTGAGTGAAGCATGCTTCTTGTCTCCCAGGAACCTTGGTCTCTGGCTGAAATGGTGACTTCTGGAAAGGAGACCAACAAGTGATAACGTGAGGAGACGTAGACACAGACAACCAAAAGCAGTCACATCAGTCTGGTGACGGACAAGGTAACAGATGTCAAAGCCAGATGACATTGGCACATGGGTGCTAACTAGAAAACCATTATGTGACTTGCTTGTTCCCAGAACTTTTGAGAAAGAGAATGGTGTTGTGCAAGAATGTGATGAAATAAGGGAGGTGTAAAATGACATTATTTTCTCTATTTGATCTGTGTAGAAACTCAGGATTGGAGAAGCAGGTAACTTCCCAGGGTAAAAGCTAATATTTAAGAACTAGAATTGGAACCCAGGGGTATTGGACTCCAGAGACTGTGGTCATTACCAATAGGTAGCACTGCTTTTCACTTGGCTATTCTGTGTGGGTAGACGTATCTGGGCCTTACTTCAAAATGCTATCCTGTAGCTAAAAGAGGCTACTGAATTATTTTTAATTAACACCTTAATAAATGATTGAAAATCTCTATTCACTGTGAATAGTGAAATCACTATTCACTGAAAATTGACCATAAGCTTAGCACTGGGCTAGGTTATTTGGTTTAACTAAAGATGTAGGCATTAACCTAATGTGCCCCTATGTGTGTGTTGGCTGTTTGGTGTCCTAGTATAAGATGCAAAGTCTATGATATTTAAACACAATTATAGAATCAAAGACATGTGTGCATTATCATTGTCCTATTTTTAAAGCAGAGTAGTTGGTTTTCAGAATTGAAGTTTACACAGAACGTTATTTTGCTAAATTGATAATTAAGTTTCCTTGTTGCAATCAGAATCCTGAAATTCAGTCATGGTGTAGCTACTCAAATCAGATGCTTTTAGGTGTTTAGGTGTGTGTGTGTGTGTGTGTGTGTGAGAGAGAGAGAGAGAGAGAGAGAGAGAGAGAGAGAGAGAGAGAGAGAGAGAGAGAGAGAGAGAGAAATGGGGGGGTGTCACATAATTGAGGAAAATATTAGAGAGATTGGTTCAGGTGGGGAAGCAGAATGAAACACCAAATCAAAGGCAGGACATCAATTGTGTGCTGTATTGCATGAAGCAAAGAGGTGCCGGATGACATGGCTGTAGTTTTGGTTGTGAACATGAAAAGGAAAGGAAACATTTTAGGAATAGTAGAAAATATTGATGGCATAGTAGAGAAAGGGAGAGAAAGATAATTTTAGGAATGTGTGTTTTAAATAGTCAAGAAGATAATTATAAAATGAAATATTCAATGAAACTATTAAAATAGGGTTATTTTCACAATACACCTTGAATCACATAAGATTTACCAAAAGTTGAATACTAATCTTTTCTTGAGTATGCCATATGTATAACCTATCAAAAGTATTCTATAATTACTTATATATTTTTTTATCTCTGGGGTTTGCAACAAATTAAACCTTAAGCTTCAGTGAAGACAAATTATTTTACATGTAGAATCCTTATATAGCCTTAATGTTTATTCTTTTAGTTTAGGGTCCCTGCCTGGAGAATATTCATTTTCCTTTCTGTTTGATTGAAAGATTGTAACAACCCCCCTCCCCAATTTACAATGAGATCAAAAATGGCATTTTATTTGCCCATCTGGAGATCACCAAATGCGTAAAGCCTGTCCGTGTGGAGGCCATCTGTTGTGAATGGAGACACACATGGAAACTTAATCCTGGAACTTCTTTTTCAACTTTCTCTTTTCCTTGCCGGAGTAGAAGGCAATTCAGAGCAGTCACTTGCAATACAAACTGTAGGCCAGGACAGGTTGCTGCCTTTTAATGTCACAAACACTTTCATTTGCCCAACTACAAACATCTCTCTGTAAAGATCTAAAGAGTGAAAAACTCTTGGCACTGCTTTTCCCCAACATCATACGTAAACTGAAAGTCCAAGCCAGAGCTCTCCTTAATGAGCTGTTGCTTAGGCTGTACTTAAAAGAAAGAAGAGTCTTTCTTGGGGAATCATACCCAGTTCCTTTTCTTTGAAGGTATCCATGGTTTCCCTAAGCAATTCTGAATAACCTGAACATGGAATAAATACTACCTGCCTCAATAATAGTTTTCAAACTTTTTTTTTCTTTTTTTTTACACTTTACATCCTCACATGTTCTCATTTCAAGTTGGAGAAAATCCTTCTCTGGAATAAAATCATTTCAAAATAATGTTAATGATGGAGTAGGACAAATGAGTCATAAGGGTCTGGGCTTCCCAGAGACACTTTGGATACAGATAAAATTTTGCAGACTTCCACTCTTCTTGTTCTACTTAGCTTCTCTGCAGGTACAATATGATGTCCATAAATACCACAAGTCAGCATTTGACCTGGACTGGCTCGATGCTAAGACCCAGCGCACAGCTGTGAGCGTGGAGGCCAGAGTCGTTGTTGTCTGGAAGCTGTCTGCATCACACTATTTTGTGGTCTTTCCATCAACGTTAGCACCTGACTTGTTTGCCATTAAAGTCAACAAAATTGCTTCTTAAAAAATCATCTCAAAATCTCTGCTTTGCTTTGTTGGGTACTTTTTCCTCCATCCTCCGTCCATTCCTTCACAACATGTCTGTTTGGGATGCTCCCTTCTCTTAGCCCAAGTGCTAGATATCTCTCCCACTGGTGATTAGAACTTCCTACCCAATGACATCGTTCCCTTGGTTTAAACAGCCTCTAAAAATTCTCAACATTGCTATCAACATAATTCTTTCTTTCACTCCTTTAACTGGGTGATTTCAAATTGCACGCTTTTATGAAAAACAAACAAACAAAAAAACACAGTAGTAATGGCAATTGCAATTGCTTCACTATTTTTAAAGCAAGTTGTATACTTGTGTAAGGAATAGAATATATGAAGGTCTGCCTGGGAACATTTGGGGATGTAAACTCTCACAGTGGCTGGGGTAGGTGCTTGGCCTTGGAAGGACTGGCTACCCTCCCAGGGACCAAGAAAATATTTACAGGATGTGGAGCCTGGCCTTCGCCTTGGCACAGGTGGGCCAAGCTCCGACACATCTAATCTCGTACCAAAGACTGGCCCCGACTCCTAGCCAGATCCGAGACCAGTTCCTTGTGTTGTTAACACGTATGCTTATTGGCTCCTTGCCGCTATTGTTAGTGAAGTCCTCAAAACCCCAAAAAGCCGAGGCGGGCGTAGTAGTAGTTGTTGTTCCCCGGCCGCCGCGGCTGCTGCAGGATATTCCGCCCGTCTTGACGACTTTACTTGACTGGGATTTTGCCTACGCTGATGAAGGGCCGGTGCTGTTTCTGCGCATGTTTCGCCCGTGCTGATGAAAGGCCGTTGCTGTTTCTACGGGTCTAATTGACTGGGCCCTGGTGGTATGATGAATTGCCTCCTTGCTTGTTAGTGGTATGATGATATATCCCCCTAATCTCTGTCTTGTCTTACTTACTTTCTCTTTGTAATAAAACTCTTTAACCCCTTCATCCCGGCTTGTGGTGCTCTGTCTTGCGTATCGGGCCTTGAAATTAAGTCTGTGTACATACGCAATCGATAATACTTATCGATACAACTTGATAATAGCAAGAAATTGAAAACAACATAAAATATTGAAACATAGGGAATTGGATTAATGGATTATTATGTATACACACAACTGAATCTGGTGCAACCACTAAGAATTATTTTAGAAGAATAATTAATGACTTGGAAAATGTTCACAATAAAGTAAAGGGGAAGAGGAGGTCAGGAAGTGGTTATGTAAAGTATCACTACATTTTTGTAATAAGAAATTTACATCCTTACATAGAAAAAAGACGATAAGTACATACATCAAACTACTAATGATGATAATCTCTGAGTGATAGAATTACAGATTCTTTAAGCTTTTTCTGTGTTTTTCAGATATTTACAAAATTATTTTTTTTCAGTGGCCAGAAAAAAAACACACACCATTTTAGAAAACGGGCAAAAATATATAATATATTTCACTTATGAAATAAAGCGTACTTTCTATTATTCAAAAACATTTATCTAATTACCATACAACCCAGCAATCCCTCTCTTAGGTATATACCCAAAAGATCAGAAAACATTTATCTGTAAAGATATATGTGCTTTGATGTTCATTGCAGCTTTATTAAAGGCGGCCAAGACATGGAAACAACCAAAATGTCCTTCGACAGGTGACTGAATAAAGATGTGGTACATAAACACAATGGAATACTACTCTGCCATAAGAAAAGACAAAATAGTGCCATTTACGACAACATAGATGGATTTTGGGATTATTATGCTAAGCCAAATAAGTCAGACAGAAAAAGTCAAGAACCTTAGGACTTCACTGATAGGTGGGATATAAAACTGAAAGCAACAAAGGAACAAGACAAACAAATGAGAAACAAAAACTCATAGACACAGACAATAGTTTAGTGATTACCAGAGGGTAAGGGGGGAAGGTAGAAAAGGATAAACAAGGTCAAATATATGATGATAGAAGAAGAATTGACTCTGGGTGGTGACCACATAATGTGAGATATAGATGATGTATTACAGAATTGTGCACCTGAAACCTATGTAATTTTACTAACCATTGTCACCCCAATAAATTTTAGTTAAAAAATACCCATTTATCTAAATACAATGGGTAGCTAGAAAGGTGTTACACCTCTAAACTGAGGAACTAATGAGAATTCCATATTATGTGTAGCAAATAAGGCAAACATCAGAGTTCTAGGACATTTCCTTGTGTTTGAGACAAGCAGGTGAATTGGTGATATTCAAGTCCATTTATGTTTCAACCTTTTTAGAAATAATAGCATGTATTATATTTCCTCCTCTCTACATAAGGCCTCTGGCAGCATCTTTCATCAGAGATCATATTCAAGATCATTAGCCTCTCTGTGAAAATCCCTCAGCAGAGCCTGTCTCCTTCTATTTCTTCAATATCCCACCTTAGTCCCTTTCCTTGTTCTATATCCCTTTTATTTGTTCATCTCATATTAATCTCAGATCCTTCTCCATAGCCATGTCATATGCAGAAATGTCTTTCCTGTCCTTTAAGAATACGTTAAGATGTTTCCAGGGCACCTTCCACCAATCTTCAATTCTTAGACCAAGACATGTGAGTATATTAGTCCACTCTACTGAGGGGAAAATGGATACAGAAGGCATTGTTAGGCATCTAGAGGCAGAGTAGCCTGAAACAACCATGGAGAGCTCCTTCACACTCCTGTGCGGCGGTGGGGTGGGGAAAGAGACAGAGGAGCATTGTTTGAGAGCCGTGCAGACAAAGCAGAGGAAGCTGATGGGCCTGTAGAGGCATCCCAGGCAGCGTGAGGAAAACACAGCAGTGATCCGCCAGGCAATGGAGGAGGCCCATTATGAGATGACTCTGTAAGTGCCCACTGGAAGGGATGGCAGTCAGACCTGAGTTTCCTCCTACCATTCTCCTGACAACTTGGCTCTCTATAGGCACTTGGAACTTATATGTAGACCTAGGGATTCTGATCAACTGAGAAACCCAGAACTGAAGAAAAACAAAATCAACTGAGATTAATTTCCTTCCTGTGACAATGGAGTTGGGAGTAGAAAGTAAGTTGAATTATGGTAAAACAAAGAAAATTTTTATGCATGCCTGAGTCTGTGGCCTGAGTATTATACCTGCTATACTTAGGACAGGAATTATGCTTCAATAGATATTTGTTTTATATATGTATAATAAAAATACGTGCATAATAAAGATAGATTATAGATGATAGCTAGCTAGCTGGATAATAGATGATAGATAGATAGATAGATAGATAGATAGATAGATAGATAGATAGATAGATAATAGATAGATAGACGGATAGATAGATTTCCATGTCTGAATTATTTCAATATCATTTTTCTGACCATTTCCAATCCATCTCTTTGAGCAGTGCTATGCCATTTATAAAGATTTAATAAAAGCCTTTAAGAGGAATTGATAAAGCAGAAAATGCTAAGTACATATCTGTATTATTTAGAACCCAAAAGGATAGAATGGATTCAGCATTTTCTTTTGTTTAAATGGAGCTGATCGTTATTCCTATAGAGCCCAAAAATTAGTATCTCAATTTCTTTGCCTCAGACAAAACGTCAAATCAGATGAGCACCATACTGCAAAGTGTCTGCCAAATCTTCCCTAAATTGCAAATAAAACAACCTCAGGACATCATTGAGTTCAGCCACTAGGTCAGTCGCAGGGTTCAAAAGCCTTTGGATCGTCGTCGATGACATAACTGAGTGAAGGTGGAGGATATAAAAGGAGTTGTGGGAGCTGGGGCACACTGGTGTAAGATAAAACCTGAAGGCTACGTGGCCGTCAGACAAGAGAAGATGCTAGGAAAGAGCTTTCAGGAAAGGGAAGAAGTGCATATGTAGGCCAAAGACAAGCAGTAGCTTGGTACATCCCAAGGAGTCAAAGGGGACAAGCAGGAGTAGATGGCAAGCAAGATCAGATAGGTAAACCAGGGACGATACATGTAATATAGGATCCTGCTCTACTGCGTAAAATAAAAAGACTGATAAATTAAGAACTACCACCTCATTCCCCAGTCCCTCGTTCTGTCCCCATTTGTAGGTCTTTAAACTGTAATTCTCTTTTGAGAAGACTCATTTTAATTTTTATCCCTCTTTGTGATACACTTTTTTTTTTCTCAACTACGTATGATGTGGCCTCTCATATAACAGCTTTTAACAACTCACCTAAATCAGTTAAATATTTTTAATATTCACATTGTCTTAAAGCTGCTTGGCAGAAAAGTTCAAATTATCTTTAATTTTTTCCCACATACTTTGGCCTCATCAACTGCAGAGGCTCTGCCCACATAAGCTAATATAGTTTTCAGCTCACTTTTACCTGTTTTCTCCTTCCCTTTTTCCACAGCTAATCTGAGTGTGATCTCAACATCTAATCAATTCTTTAAGAGTCTGCGGGGAAACCACTTTAAATCTATATTGGTTTTCTGTTTAAATGTTAACCTACATATGTGAAGTGATGACAATAATGTGATGGAATCTATTTGGACTACTATTGGGAAAGCAATTGGACTGATTTTTTCAAAAATGGATTGGTTATTCAGCAAGTGTTCCTGTAAAACATCCAATGAAAATGGAACCAATCTGAAAAATGGTGCTGGATTTTGTTAAGCCTTACAACCATGACCAAAGCCGCCCTATAAGACATTAATCTTATAATTCCTCCCTACTCTCTCTATCCATTAGTGTCTTACTTAATCTTTAAGGCTTGACTCTAAACCCAGTGTCTTTAAGTCCTCACTCACTACCTGAATGCCAGTGCTCTGGTGTCTTCTCTGATCTCCCGGTTCAATCATTCTTTCAACAATATTTATAAAGCAAATATTTATGAAGATGTGTACTTGTTATAAAGCAGTGAAAAAGATCAACATGCTTGCTTTCTTGGAGCATGTAGTCAACTGAGATACGTTAAATGAGGGGAAAGTAGAAAGTACAATGAAAAAGGATAATGACAGACCATTTGAGAATGAAGGACCATAGAAGTCTTCCTTGAGGCACTGATATGGAATTTATGTCTTGATGGACAGATAGGGTGAAGTGGGAGGGGAAGAAGAGCAGTGGGTTCTGCTCACGTGGAGCAGTGCAGTCCCTCAAGTCCTGAAACTAGTAACAACCTGGAGCATTCAGGAAAGATGCAAAGCCCAGCACATGTGGAGTGGGATGAGGGAGGCAGAGAGATCGGGAAGATGAGGTTGAGAAGAAGAGAGGAGCCAGATTGTAGAGGGACAAAGAAGCCATGTTTAAGGATATTGAACTGTATCTTGAAAGCCATGAGAAGCCTTTAATGGATTTCAAGCAGCTGCATGTGACAGTCATATTTGGATTTTGTAAAAGACTCCACTGACTCCTGTAAGGAGGATGGATTGCAGGAGGCAAGGGAAAATGAAGGAAGTCCAGTTAGGAAGCTTCTACATTAGTCAAGGCAAGCGATGACAATGGCTGGTAACAGGCAGGTGGCAGTGGAGATAAAAACATGGCATAGTTGAGATATAACTGATCATCTCTGTCCCCATTGGTATTTATGGCATATTGCTCTGAAATGTAAAATGTTGCGTGACTCCTTCCCATCTGCACCCTCTTTCCTTGAAGGTAGGGGTTGTGATCATATCTCTTATCCCCCATGGTGATTTGAACACACTAGGTTGATTAAAATTGTATTTATATTGCTGGTATTACAACCACCTGGTTTCTTTTAAACCCAGGCTGGATTTCTTTTAGGATGCTATAGTCTTCACTTTCTTATGGCCCCATCCTCGTCCTCACTTGTATTTCCTTCCATTGGCAGCACTTAAAAATTTTGGCTTGAAAGAAAGGGAAATCAATTTAGACATGGCAGCAGCTAAAGGTGTCAATAAATTACCATTAATCTGTACTTCTATACATTGTAATAATATACTTATTTAAACTCTCTTGGAATAAAAGAATGCCTGCTTTTTGGGTTTTCTCCCAGAATACCCACAAGAGAATAGCACACCAAAAGCAGAGCACAGACCACTATTCATTTGTTACATTTTGTTCCTATAGCAAGAGAATATGTGAGTTATGCCACTGTGCTAGTTATTTTGTCAACTTGACTGTATTACAGGATACCCAGGTATGTAGTTACATTTCATTTCTGGGTGTGTCTGGGAGGGTGTTTCTGGGTCAGATTAGGGTTTGAATGGTTAGACTGAGTAAAGCAGATTACCCACCCCACTGTGGGTGGTCATCATCCACTCCACTGAGGGCCTGAATGTAATAGAAAAGTGGAGGAAGGGAGGATTCACTGGCTGTCAGACTGACTGATGACCTGGGACATTGATATTCTGCCGTTAGTGCTCCTTGTTCTCTGGCCTCCAGACCCAAGAAATCTACATCATCAACTCTCTAGCATCCAGGCCTTCAAACTACACCAGCAGCTTTCTAAACTGGGTCTCCAGTTTATAGATCATGGGACTTCTTAGCATCCATATGCATGAGTTAATATCAATCAACCAATCCATCCATCCATCCTGTTGGTTCTATTTCTCTAGAGAACCCTGACTAATACAGCCACAGGTGTTGTTCCAGCAAGGGCACCTGCTGGGGAGGGTTTTCTGGAATGGGCAACATCTACTTGGTACAATCCAAGAAGCATCCAAATACCCTCCTCTACTAATGGTCTCCTCCGCCATCCTGCCAGGCTTCTGGAGTCTTCCGGTCATCTCTCCTTTGCGTTAGGGCCCTGAGTATGTGATTGGAACAATAATACTACCCAACATCCCAAGCTTTTGCTGCAGTCAGTGTGACCTTGTGAAACTCTCTGTGTCTTCATGTTCAGTTTTTCTATCTCTAAAGAAAGAGGTATCTGCTAGGTCAAGTCTAAGGCCCCTTTAAATGTAATCTTTTATTATTACATTTTACTACAATCTTCCATGTATTAGTCTAGTGAAGTAGCTTCAGATATCCAGGTAGATTTTTGAGGGCACAGGCATTGCAGGGAGCTCTACTCCATCGCCTCTGTCCCTTGGTGCCTCTGGCCTGCCCACCTTTCAGAGACAAATTCCTGCATTGTCTGCTAACTTGAATGATGCTCAGCATCCATGAGGTTTTCAGTCAGGAAGATGGGGATATTCAGATCTAATTAAACTCAGAAAAGGGACAAGGATTTCTGAATATACTCATACACTGGCAAAATGATGGAAAAGTTCTTATTCCAAAGCCCCAAACTGAAACAAGTGAGCAAATAAAACACAGAAAGGCAAATGAACTTTGTTATATGTGCAACAGGCTGAGCTCTGGGTGGGCATGGACTTTCTGATTCTTTTCGTAATCCCTGGCACCTAGCACACAGCCTGGCATATCACAAGTACACTATAAATGTTTATGGAATGAATGAAAGTTGCATTCCAGTGCCAGCAGGGTGGGAGTTCCTTACTGTGCACGCTCTGCTAGCCTAGGTAAGGAATAGCCCTAGCTAGGCTTTAAATGTAACACCTTCCTAAGGTGGCTTGGCAAGGAAAGGAGAGTGAGGGTTCAGAAGGAGGAATATCACCATGGGTTTCCCAAAGGCTCTTCCTGGCCTTTATTTGACACTAGGAGTGTGGCTTACAAATGGGGGGTGGGGAGGACAAGCTGATTTAAGCTTTCGGGAAACGCACCCTTTTCAGCGGGAGTTGTCAAAAAGCTCCAACATAGAAGAAAATGGAATCTGCCATTTTTCTTTTTGTGAGTGCCTGGCTGTCCAGAAAATCCCAAAGCCTGTGCCTTGAGCATTAGCTGTACCCAGGTGCAGCTTCGTCTTTCATCCCAATTAAAACCACAAAGGGGACTTGTAAGGTGCCGCAGAAAGAATATAGTTGTAAGGTGGAATTCACACATCTGGAGAGCTTTTAATGAATGAGAAAAAAAGGGGATGGTTACCTGGCAACTCTGAGTAAGTGCAAATTAATCCATTGTTATTTAATGTCAGCAGGAAGGCCCACGTCTTCCGCTTGGTTCGGATAGAATTAAAGTTGATGATGCTTTAGAGGAGTTTTGGGATTTTGTTTAATTTTAGTTTCACCCTCATCTCTATACTTGGCATTCATGCCACCAGCACAAAATTGCACTGCAGTTTTTCTAATTCATGAATCCTTACAAAATGTTAGTGAGGTGAGCCAGGCGACTTCTGTTTTCCAGTTTCAAGCTTGTGAAGATTAAGGAGTTCAGCGTTAAGTTTCCCTTCTGGCATTGGCCCGAAGGAAAGCAGAATTGTCAGGCTGGTAACTTTGTTTATGGCTCCTATTAATTGTGCCCTGTCTATACAGGCTGTAGTAGTTTCCTGGTGTCCGTGCTTTGATCTGAAGATAATTGATACCAAAGTGTTAACAATACAGTGATATATGTTTTGATTCAATAAAAACAAAAAGTTTTTGTTAAAGGCCATTGCATTTTTTGTTACATTGAGTTTTTGTGTCAATGGAGGAAAATGATAGTTTCACTTTGATTTGTAAGGAAGAAATGATAGTTATAGGCAGAGCTAACATCTTTATGTTGAATACACTCTTTTCATTGAGGAGGAATTTTGTTAGCACAATTACATAAATACACCTTAATTAAGGTTTTCAAGGTTGCATTGGTGCCCATAGCAAATTCTGGGGAATTGTTATATTTGGGGGAGTAGTCAGTTCTACAGCATAAAGCAGTGCACTAACTTAGGTGGGTGGCAGCCCTGACTCTAATCCCAGCTGCTATTCTTTCACCTTCCTTAGTTTCAATGTAAAATAAAATGATTCTCTTGGTAAGCACAAAAGTCCTACCCAAGTTTAAATTCTATGACTCCATAATTATGTTTAAACGGAGATTAGGAAATAACTATATCTCTCAACTAACAGAACTAAGTACATGCATGTGTTCTCTAATAGCCTTTTTAGTTGTTTAAATGTTCTCTTTTTGGTATTTTTTATTCCTTTGGTGTTTTCTATTTATTGGAGGCAGCCTGGAGGTCTTTAACCCCTGGCTTAATTCTTTTTTCTAACTTTGAACACTGCTTGGCTGTTTTGATTCCAACAGCCACCTGACCAGTCCTGTCTTTTTGCACCACGCCCTCCCCTTCCTTCTTAGGCTTGCCAATCAAACCTATAAATTGGGACAAGACATGTAGGAAAACAATACTTTCCAATATGAACCTTAACATAGTTTTCCTGGCTACAGATTTTTTCCCATCAGAATAATGAAGTATTTAGCATAATTTTTCTAATTCCTCTATTGTTATCATGGTTTCAAAACAAGGATGCTTGTTTCCAGATGTCTTGTTCAACAGTACCCAGGAACACATGGGAATATTTTGTAGTGGCTGACAGAGTGGGTTGGAGAAAAATAAAAACAGATGGACATAGATTAACTCTATCTGTCCCTGGTCTAGGCTTCTTTAAGGATCGTGGTCACAGGATTTTTCTCTCCTAATTTCATATCACTAGGCCAATCACAAGCTTATCAATGAAACAGAAGAAATCATTCTGAGTCGGTCCAAGCCTTCTGTGTGTAAAGTCATGTCACACTGTATATAGCCTGGCATTGGGCAGTAGTTCATATTAGTTGACCTCTAGGTGGCAAGAGGGGAGCTAGGTAGAAATCTGAATAATAGATTTTGACCAGCCACCCCTTCTGTTCAATAATTACAGGGAGAATTAGTACTCAAAGATCCTTTGGGTAAATTTATATTACCTCCTATTAACCAGAATTTGACCTCCAAATCTGGAGTGGTCTCCTTCTCATGTATTGAACTAAGGGGGACCATATAAAATCCCCCTTTTTATTTTTGGCATAACGTCTAAAGATAGATCAAGTGTTATACCCACACCCACGTTTATCACAGCATTATTCATAATAGTCAAGATATGGATAAAAATGACTATCCCTCAGCCATGAGAAAGGAAGCTATCCTGCCACTTGCCACAACATGGATGGACCTCTAGCCCACTATGCCAAGCAAGATAAATCAGACAGAGAAAGACAAGTACTGTATGATATCACTTCTATGTGGAATCTAAAAAAGTAAAATGCCAAAAAAACAACAATAGTAAAATGATGGTTACCAGAAGATGGGGGTGGGGCCGATAAGATTGATGGTATTAAAAGTATAACCTTTAACAAGTAGTGAGTGAGCCATAGAGGTCTAATGCACAGTATAATGAATATAGATAATAGTATTATACTATAATACTATAATGTGGTAAATATTCCTTCACTGGCAATCCTATTACAATATATAAATGTATCAAAGCAACACACTGAAAAACTTAAATTTATAAAATGTAACATGTCAAATTTATAAAATAAATAAAAATTAAATGTGGTGTGTTAAAATAAAAATACATAATTCAAGTGGTCTTCTTGCCCTATTTGTTTGGGTTTATATTCTGATCTCACTCTTCTGGACCATTACTGTGATTATGAGAAGAAGCCTGAGAAGTAAACAGAAACAGATCCGTTCCCACACAGGGGCAGAGAGTCAGGCATCCTTACCTTGTAGATCTCTGTCCAGTGATATTGCTGAGGCCAATAGGCCTCTACACTTAACTTGGAGATGGTTCCAAGCCTGCCTGACATCACCAGACTCACGGGGGTGTCTTAGAGTGGGTTCCCTACAGAGAGTCTGAAATGAGAATGCTTTTCCAGTGATTTATTGAGTACTCTCAGAAGAAGAAGCAAGGTAGGGTAAGGAAGAAAGCTAAGCGAGGAAGTTGTTCAGCTTGGCTTCATGGGGAATCTCTGAGACATAAAGCACACTGGAGAGTTGTTTTCAACATGAGGCAGAGGGCAGGTCTGGTTTTTTGTACCCTCAGGTCAGTCAGTGTGTCATTGCCCACTGCCTAGGTATGGTAATCTTCCACTCTGGTTTGGCCAAGGGAATTCTCTCCAGGAGGGGGCAGCTGTGAACCCTTTGCAGTCAACAGCAGCTAGGGAATGGGTTCACCAGTGTCAAGGGATTTTGCCAGGGCACCAAGAGCAGCAACAATGGGTGGGAAAAGAGAGAAGCAAGTAATCTCAAAGTTATTGCAATAGAAGGAGGGAAGAGGAATGTTCTTAGTATGTATCCGTGCTTCTTCTTCTTGGGGGTAGAACTGGCAAGAAGGGAAATGTTGAACTATCCCCCAGGATTAGAGAGTATGTTCAGCATTTAGATCCAAAGGCTTCTGCATAGGATCTCTCTGGCAATATAGAATAACAATACACTTTGCTAGTTGTCAAGTTAGTTTTTAACATGAAGAATTGTGATGTCTCTGGACTTGTCTATTTACATTTAGTTAATATCACTTTTTTCTGTTTGTACATCTTGGAAGATTGTTTCCATTCTTCTTAGCTTGGATTCAATAACAACTTCCTAAAAAGAGGTACTAATCTCCTACTTATTGCATTAGTTTCTTCAGGGTATATTTCATGGATTGTCAATGTATTATCTTAGTTATAGTTGGACAATCATAATCTCTTAGAGCTCAATTATTAGTTTACAAAATTCTTTCATTTCAAAAATGATAGTCTAAAGCACAAAAGTTGAATAACTTGCTGAGGTCATGGAATTAATTTGTACCAAAGGGAGAGGAAACTGGACTCTGTACTACTGGTTTTAATTTGCCATACTGCTACCCATTGGGTTTTTGTCACCCAAGTATATATTTTTTTATCAATGATAACTGTGAAGGCCTTATTTTTGATAATATTATTTGCAGGCTTCTTAGGGGAGGGGAGAGTTTTCAACATCCTCTTCTAACAAGGGACTATCTTCCTCCCTTCTTTTTTCTTGTACCCAAAGAGAAGGAATTGCAGTCCAATTGTTCAGATAACAGAGAACTTACTCAGTTTCTATGACTGTGTTTCCATGAATGGGAGTTATTGTGTGTTAAGTGGTCATGTATTGTCATGTCTCAATATCTTTTGATTTCTTTTCTCCTCATGAAAGACCAATAAGTAGATTTTTGCTTGGGGCAGGCCATGCATCTTTCTTCCCATGCATACTAGATCCTTGCTTTAGATTTTATATTACATGGCTGGCCAGGGAGTCCTGAGAACCCAAAACTGAGATTCTGGCATAAAGGAGACAGAGGCTTTGCTTAGAATTCGAGGGTAAGCTCCATGTGCCAACCCAACTTTATCAGAATTCAACGCTGTAGGATTTGGGGCATGGGCACATCAAATAAGAAAGTAATACTTTGATTCTTACTTCCTTGTGTATATAAGTCCTTTGGGAAACTTGTGGAAGAAGGGAATGATTTTCTGTGTAAGATTCAGAAATTCCTGTGTCCTCTGGTCAAATATCATCAAATAATGTAAAAATCACCCCTAATGTTATTATAGTAGTGCTCTCATTGATGCACATTATGTATTAAAGTTTAGAATTTCATAATAGGTAACCTGTATCTCTCTGACCTAGCACATTATTACAATGACTAATACAATCAATATCTATTAATTAGTTGAATTGATGCATTTATGAAAGGCACTAAAGCATAGTACATTAAGCCTCATCTTCTTCAGTTAGCCAAAGGATTCAAATCTAGTTCTGAATCTTACTAGTTGTAAGAACTTGAGCAAGTAATATACCTTTTTTTGACTCAATACCCTTTTCTATGAAATGAAATTATGGTATTTACTTTAGAGGATTGTTGTGAAGATTAAATGATATGCACACTTGTAAGTACTTAGCATAAATGTTGTCTATCATTATTATGATTCTAAGGGTTATATACTTCTCTCAGGCTTGCCTCTATATCATGATTTCAGTATGTATGTACCCACTTTTGGGGGGTGTTCTCGAATAAAGGATAAACAGGCAGCATGAACTTGACCACCATCAGCTATTGTGGCTTTGCAGGCTTCACAGTGGATCAAATGCCATTCTTTTTTAAGATCTGTCAAAACAAATACTCCTCAGTTAGACCTGCGGTTATGCAGCTGCTTGGGGAGTATGTCTGACCTTGGAAGTTCATGGATTTCCTGAGTCTACCCCTTTGTAGTAATGGCTGGTCCTCTTTGTCCACCATTTATGAGACAAGAAGAGGTTCAATTTGCATAGGAAACCCATTTTGATTGAATCTGTTTGTGTGACAATGTCTGATCTATTAATGAGCAACCTGGATGTTGGGAGCAGTCTATGCTTAAAGATGCCAAAATACTATATTCAGTTTGACTGGAAATCAAGTAATTATTTAAAGTTCTATTTAAAGCTTGGGAGAAAAGGGAACGCTAACCAATTCTTTATATAGACCAACGGTTGTTAAATTAATACACATTCCATAAGGGCTGTTAAATTAATACACAGAATGTTTGCTGAATGGAAATATGTCACTATTTTGAAAAGTTTAAGTCACTGAATCACATAAATTAATATATTCAAGTCACTGAAAGTGTCTTGAGCAAAGGATTTCTCCCCAAAGCCATATAAAAAAAACCTCAAATAATCATGAAATTATTGTTAAGTTTCATTTTTTCCAGTCAAATAAATGTTTTAAATAGCATATTTAAAAATCCCCAAAGCCTAGATCTACAAAAACAATAACACTAGGCTTTAAAAGCCTCGTGATTTAATGCAGTGGTCACTACCTAAAAAAAATACATGTGAAATCATACTTCCTTTTATTGTTTAGAACGTTATTGTTCTAAAACTCCTGTTCAGAAAACTTTTTAAGAGGTCACCAAGAATATTAGATGCCATGTTTTGAAATCAGACAAATCTGGGTTCAGATTCAGTGAAGAAAAAGACTCTTTTGCTTTCTTCTCAGTTCTTAAGATTAAATAAAACAGACCCCAGGTCCTCAATAATTGTAACTAATACTATATTATTTTTATATGTGTAATTTTAGGTGTAATTAATCAGTGAAAGTTTATGTTCCATTGGACCTATAATGTTAGTGGGACCCATGCCAGTTCTTGGCCGTTTTACTCTCACATCCAGTCCTCACCCGCCCTCTGTTCTTAACGGGGACTGATTATATTGTGTTTTATAGGAGGACTGATCCTCACAGGTTGCCTTTCCAGGTTCCCGTGTCTTCTATGTTTGCAATGGGAGGCACTGGCTAGGTATTAGAGGGTATTTATTTAAGCTTTTTACAATGATGATGGAAAGAATTTCTTTTGAGAAGGAAAAGAAGAAAAAGAAATAAATGAAAATAAAAACTAATTGTATTTGTAAGTAATACTGTACTTGGAGGAAATATTGGTGTATTTGGTTAATGTGTATCTCCCTGCTAGTTTGTAACCATCATGAACACAAGAATCATGTCTGTGCTGATGGTAACTCTCTGTCTAGCACAATATCTGGCATACAGTAGATGATCAATATGTATTGTTGAATGAGTGCTTGAGTAATGAATAACTATTTACTTAAAGTCATTTAACCAGTTACTATAGTTACTATAGTGCTGGGATTCAAAACCCAAGTTGGTCAAACTTCAACATTATGAACTTTCCATAAAGTTATACTGTATCTGATAACCTTAAGATAAATGTTGAAGAGCTATATTACAAAGTAGGAAGTTAATTTCATATTCAACCAGAAAGCAATATATTCAGCCTTATCCAAACATTCTTTATAAAATACATATTACATATGAGAAATACACCAAAATATTCATTCCTACATAGGGGAAGCTGTGGTTTTTAAAATTTTTTCTTTATATTATTATTTTCTCAAGTTTCTGCAATAACCTGTATTCCTTTTGCAACCTAAAATATATGTTTAGAGCTTCCTAAATTTCTGCTTGAAATGTAGAAACCTAGAAAGAGCATAGGTCCCACTCATACAATGAAAAAATAATAAACAAGCCAGACAAACTGCAACTTTATTTGACCCTTTAGAAAACTGAGTTCCCAGAGATGTGAAGGAGAGATGAGACCTAACCACTTATCTGAGGCAGACACAGCTGGACACTGGTAAGAAGAAATTAGCTTAAGTTATTAAATTAGTAAAGGCAAAATGTGAGCTAAAGATAGAAACCTTTGGGAGGGTGGATAGAAAAGGAATTTTCATTCACTTGCAGGCTGGTAGAAATGAACCACAGAGCTCACAGGTACTGTTACAAATGATTGACAAGTGTCCTGAGAAAGTGTCTCTCCTGACACAGGGTAGGGGTGGGGAAGAGCAACCAACTGTAGGAAAGGCCCAAAATCTTACCCAAATCCTTCTTCCTTATGGAAAAAAATCCGTAAACAATGTGTGAATCTGGGGAAAAGTGTGAAGTGTAACAAACACTGTCCTACTCAGGATGTGATTGAAAATCTGTTACAGCTAGAGAAAAGTGAACAGGAAAAAAAGAAGAAGGAAGGAAGGACAGAAAGAAGGAAGAAGGGAGGGTGGTAAGGAGGGAAAAAAGAAGAGAGGAAGGAAGGAAAGAAAGAAGGAAGGGAGGGAGGTGAGGAGGGAGGGAAAAAAGGGAGGGAGGAAGGGAAGGAGGAAGGAAAGGAGGAAGAAGGGAGGGAGGGAGAGAAGGAAGGAAAGAAGGAAAGAAGGAAGGAAGGAAGGAAGGAAAGAAAAAGAAAGACAGAAAGAAAGAAAGAAAGAGAAAGAAAGAAAGAAAGAAAGAAAGAAAGAAAGAAAGAAAGAAAGAAAGAAAGAAAGAAAGAAAGAAAGAAAGAACCTCTCGCCCTAAGGGAAGTGCAGGAATAAAGTGTGGGGCCCAGAACGACAGCTGGGAGAGGGACAGGAGCATGGAGAAGGCCATATCCCCAAGATACATGGACACAGTGCCTGACTAAGACTGTGGCTTAATCAAATCAACACAGAAAGCTCCCTACCACTAGACTAACAAATATCAGTAAGAAGTACCACAGGTGTACTGCTGGAGAGTTACAGAGCATGAAGAGAGACCCTCTATGAAATGTAGTGCAAAGAAATGACTTAAACCTGAGGGTGGAACAAAGTTGAACAAACAACCAACCAACCAAACAAACAAAAAACAATCCTGGCAAACCAGGGTATGCTTCAGCCCCAAACAAGTTATCACTTGAGGAATTTTAAGCTTGTCATATATTAAGGGAAACAATAGGAACAACAAACACCAAACCTACCTAGTTTCTGACTATGTTGTCATAAATCCTTTACATTAAAGATCTAGCAAAAGAAAAGTGTGCTCATTTTCAGGCATAAAAACTGTTTATTTCAGTTTCTACTAACCTACACAAGATGGTTGGCTTTAAACAAAAACTTATAAGACTTTTACAAAAGCAAGAATAAGCAGCAAACTGATAAAGCAATAAAAAAGAAGCATAACAAATATGACACGGATTTTGAATCTATCAGATGGGGAATTTAAAAGAATTTTAATAAAATATGCTAAAGGCTCTAATGGAAAAGGTGGACAACATGCAAGTCCTAGTGGGAAATCCCAGCAAAGATATGAAAGCTGTAAGAAAGAATCAAATGGAAATACTATTATTAACCTTTTAAACTGCAATTACTTTTGCACCAAACTAATAGAAGTGAGAAAAAGCATTAGAGATGAGGAATGCCTTTTGATAGGCTGATTAGTAGAATTAACATAGCTGAAGCAGGGATTAGCAAACTTAAACATAGATCAATAGAAATTTCCCAAAAGTAAAACAAAAAGAGAAGAAAGAGTAAAAAAAGAAAAATAAAATAAAATAGAACAGAGCATTCAGAAATGTGGGACAATATTAAATGATATAACATAGTATAATTAGAATCCCTGAAGAAGAACACAGAGAGAGAACAGAATAGAAGAAAGATTTGAAAAAATAATGGCTAAGAATTTTCTGAAATTAATGACACATGCTATATTCATTTGTTATTTGTGCTGTAACAAATTACCACAAATTTAGTATCTTGCAGTTCTGGACATATTTGGTGGGGGTGGTGTTTGTTATTCATCCTACCACACACATGCAAAAGGACAGGTCCAAAATTCTCAGAGAATATCAAGAAGGTTCAAACAAAAACAAAAACAAGATTCACGTCATACAAACAGCTGAAACCCAAAGACAATGAAAAATTTAAAGCAGCCAGAATGAAAATATGACACATTATATACAGAGGAACAAATATGATAATTTTAGCAGACTGTTTCTCAGAAACTATGCAAGCCCAAAATAATGAAGGGATATCTTTCAAGGGCTAAAAGAAAAAAAGCTGTCAACTCAGAATTCTATCCCTAGCAGATATATCTTTCAAAAAATGAAAGGAAAAATGAAGAATTTGTCAGACAAACAAAAACATACAATTCATTGCCAGCAGACTTGCACTACAAGAAAAAAGAAAGTTAAAGGAAATTATCTAGGCAGAAGGAATATTTTACCAGACAGGTACTTGGATCTACACAAAGAAAGAGAAGTAAAAATATCTTAATTTTTTTCTTACTTTTATGTGCTGTAAAAGATAGCTGCTTAAAGCAAAAAACAATAGTAAGTATGTAATAGTAAAATTAAGAAAACAATTTATAAAAGAGGGAGAAAGATAATTTTAGTTATACAAGTGTAAGATCCTGACACTGCATGTGAAGTAGCATAATATTACTTGAAGGTAAAATCTGACTAAATAAAAATGTGTATCAACCCAGAAATAAAGTAGATTGGTTTGCAGACACAGCTATATTGTCTCAACCTCTAATGTATCTTTGTCACCCCCTCCTAACTCATCCTGAGTACCATCAAGTTCCTTTCCTAGAGTTGACTGATATTTCCTCTTGTTTTTTAATATGATATAGTTCTGCTTGCCAAAATTTCAACTGATCATAGAGTTTAAAATCACATGTCTCCTTAAAAGGATCCAAATAATGTGATATATTAGGAAACAATTCCAATTTAGTAAAATAAATGTGACACCCTCACAGGGAAAATTATAACCTTTGAGAGAGCCAGCCTGGGCATTATGGGACTCCTATGGTGAGGTTTGTAGAGTCAACATTCAGTGGACTGGGGGATTCTGGGAAAAGGAACCTTTACGGGCAGTTGGGGGTGAGGTTGGGAGTGAGGCAGGTTAGAAGTGGACTTCAATGACTTCTACCAAAGGTCTGGGTTTTTCTGCTACTTTCTTTGTGGCCACACACTTGACAGCCATTATAAAAATAGCTAAAAATAAGATACACTATAATAAACAAGGAAGGTTGGAGGTAAATATGTGGTAAAATAACAAAATTAGGGCAGAATGTTAGAATGAATTAAAATGTGAGTAAGATAAAATGAAACTAGAAGAAATGAGCGTAAAACAGTAATTTTTAAGTATTCTAATGAAAATCTTAATAAAGACAATAATGACGTAAAAATACATATTTGAAATAAAAGACAAAAGTATAGAAATTAGTGGTATAAACATAATTTTTCAAAGCATAAAAATAAATGGAAGATTAAAAGTCTAAAACCGGTAAATAGCAAAAAGTGTAAAAATATCAGAGAACAAATTTTCAAAAAGATGTTAAAAACTGGAAGAAAAAAATAAAAATAATATGACTAAAGAAATTGGTGAAATTATTTTAAAATGAAGAGCAGGACATTAAGAAAAGGAGATAAGATGTGATGTGTGCATTAAGAAATAAAAAGGATGTAATACAGGAACAGAAGAGAGCAGGCAAATTGTAGACTATTGTGTAAAACTATATAATTATTGACTATATTATAATCCATATTGTTATTTTGCACTTCCATATGCTTTCTGCCTGTAGTATTATTTTTTCTCTTCTGTAATCTCTTTGCCTTCACCGTTTACCAAGTTCTACTCACATTTCATGATCTGGGCTTAAATGCTGCTTCCTTCCCAGTTTAAATGCAGGGTCCCCACCAGTATTGGGTTGCAAACCCTAGATGTGGTATTCCAGATGTAATTCAATAATATTAGAATTCCAAATCTCATTAAATATGTTTAATCATTATCTTACAGCATGACACAGTCTTCATATATTCCTTACATGAGTATTTCTATTGGTGAGAGTTGTAGCTATTTGCACTGGCTCTGGAGCCCAATTACCTTTTTAGAATTCTAGATCCAGTACTTACTGTCTTAGAACCAAGGGTAAGTAACTTAAGTTCTCTGACCCATCTTTCCCATTTTATAAATGAGGTAAAATTGATACCTACTGCATTAGGTTGTTGTAGGGATTAAGATGATTCATGTAAGATACTTAGCTCAGTCCCTGGAACAAAGTGAACTCTCAATAGACAGTTATTAAAATTATTCAGTGGGTCTTGAATTATTTTAGGGCTGTGGTAGTGGCTGTAGTTTTAGGCTTCTAAGAAGATATCTCATGTTCAAATGTTTCTTTATCATTGGATTTACAAATGATATAAAATAGGAGATTTCTTTCATGTTTGCATATTAGCACCACTAACTGAGCTATCGTGATGTAATTCTGGCAAACCACTTGTGTTTGCCACAATGAATAATCAAACGAGCTAGGTCATATGATTCTATTGAGCTATAAGGTTAGCAAAAAGGCAGTAGAGATTTCTGAGTATTTTTCCTGGTGTCTGAAATGCTTTGACTCAATGTCAGCTGTTCTGAGTATATTTGAGTCAATTCTGTGCAGGTACCACTCTGATCTGAGAGAATCCTAGGTAGTAATCTCAGTTAGTGAAATGCTTGTATGCCTGTCCTACCTGACTTTCAGACTTTTTTCCCCACCAGGTGCAGGCTAAGATGAAGGTCTGTGCAGGACTCAGGATGCTGGTCTGGCACTGACCTCTCTGGATGGGGACAGGAGAGGTCCCTGAATCTGGAGCTGGAATGAATTTATTAGTTGGGAGAATACGGCTGAGGAGAGTTGAGAGACTCAGCACCATCACCCTCCAGTGTATTTGAGGGTTTCCATCCTCCATCAGACCAATGTCATAGCTCCTTTGATTTGCTCTTTAAGTTACACATAGGATTTTATTTTTTAAAAAGTTGGACCTGAATTAGTTTTGGGGTTTGAAGGTATCTTAAAATTTCAGTCAAATATTAGCAAAAGATAGTATTTAATATCTTTAAATTTTTCTTAACAGTTATAGCAGGTTATACTTACAATGTATTTATTTTAATTAAAATGTTTCTGTGAGATAAAGACTTGACTACTTTGCTTTTTAGAGGAACTTAGCCATAAAAAGGTTCATTGACTTATATATGTGCAGATCCCTGAGCAATAAATTGTAACATTAAATCCAAGAGAATTCAAACATTGTGTATTTGTTTTCCTCACCTTTTTTTCAAGGTCACTGCAAAAGTTTAAAAGGATATTGTTTTTATATCTTCATTATCTGGAGGTAAATATTTTCTCCCTCTCTCTCTGGCTCAGTCTCTTTCTGAGTAATAAAATTCCTTCTAGAAGAATCCATAATCAAGACTACAGTGACTTGTTTCAACATCTGATTTTCTTTGGAGAGCATTTGTTTTTTTAGAGTCCAATGTTCTGAAATATACTTACTCAATTATTTAAATAACCACTTACAAATATAAAACATGGTCAAGTTATTCAAGTAATAAGACAAGGGGAAAAAATCCAATCAGTATAAGTTCTCCTATTTTCAAGTGTTAAATGGCTATTTATAACCTTTGTTACAATCACTACCATTCTATTACCAGCACTTTTTTATAACACCTTAAAAAGCTTGCCTGTTTCCAAGAGTGGTATTATAAGTATAATTCTTTATTCTACTCTCATTATAACAAGAGGAGGTCAATGGTCTAAAGGGTGGTTTCCTATTATGAGAGGATAAAAACTAAAATCAATAAATCTCCAGATCATAAATGTTGCTACAGTCTGGCAAGGTTGAGAAAATTATGAGCCGAGCCTCATGATGTCTGGATATTGTAGCTTGTAAATTTCTACATACATATGTATGTGGTTATGTATATACTTGCTGCTGGGCCCTTTCTTGAATTTGCTGAGAAATGTGGTGGAATTTTGTTTAGTATTGGTTCTGGGATTATTGAGAAAATGTTGGTAGAAATACCCAGTATACAAAAATGAAGATATGCAACTAATTATCTGGGAAAATGTTCCTAAGATTATAAAGTCACATTTTTTCCCTTTTGAATTCATTACTTTGATCAGGAAACTGAAATAGGAAATCATTTGCTCCCATTATTCAATAAATTATGAATGTTGAGATTAACTGGCAAAGCTTTTGCCTTTGTTACAAATGTTCACACTGAGTGGTGATATTCTAATAGTTCTATCAAAATAAGAGTGATCACCAAAAACATAATAAATTGACTCAATTGAAGACAATATATTTGAATTATTATGCCATTCAGCATGAACTTTTAGTCAGTGTTACTCAGTGACTAAGTGCAAGGACACCGAAGCCAGATTTTCCGTTCAATTCCTGCCTCTGCCATCTAAGAGCAGTGCGATCTTGGACAAGATATGTAACCTCTCTGTGTCTCATTTTCTTCATCTATAAACTGGGGGTAATCAAAGTTCCTCTGTAGAGAGCTATTATGAGGGTTAAATGGGTAAATAATTATAAAGAGCTTATATACACAGTAAGCACTATATAATGTGCTAGCTATCTTATTTATATTGAAATCTTACAAGTAACTAAAACACCAATAGAAGAATGGATATTAAATGCATGATCTGAATTTCTCTAAAGCAGAGCATGACAAATCTTAGAAGTGGCTTCAGGAATCTGAGGGGTTCACTGTAAAAAAATGGAGAGCTATGTGCTGGATATTTTTCTAGGTGCTGAGTCTATAGCAGTAAACAAAACAAATACTGACATTATACATCAGGTGGTAAGTGCCAGGAAGAAAAATCGAGCAGATCAGAGGATGAAGCATGATGAGGAGATATAAGCAGAGATCAGGAAAAAGAAGAAGCAGATTCACTACCTAAAAATATACCAACCTCCATTAAGCCCCATATATCCTCCTAACTAAGTGTCCTGATACTCCAAAAAATACAGTGTGAAATGCCAGGGCAAAGCATGAAAGGAGGGAAAAGAAAAACAGGAAACTCAGACCAACAAGAGTGAAAGGGATACAAATAAACTATAAAAATTTTAAAGTCACCCTCACGGAGCATTTTATACCATAGGGCTATGGAAAAGAGAAATAGTAGAATTAACAAAGTTTTATAGAACATATTAGGGCTCTGGTAGATGAACCATTTACCTATTCAGAACAGAACTTTATGACAAATTCTCCTATCCAGAATTCAAGAATTCAACTCCTCACCAAAAAGCTCTTGAAAAGCAGTGATGAGAACCTCAGAATCCATATATTAAGGTTCATGCTTATTCATAAGAGAGTCCATTGACTTTACCTTCCAGAAAACTCTGACAAAACAGAGAGGTTTCTCAATCCATAATATATTACATATGGAATTAAGGCTGGGTTGGGGGAGGAAGTTATTACAATCCAAACTGACAGCATAAAGAGACAGTACTGACAGCAAGAGTTGACAAAGCAAAATAACAAAAAGCAAACACAGGCACTCCAAAAGCATAACTGTGCAGGTGCATACTCGTGCAGGTGTAGTCCATTCTTTGAATGGAATACAGTCTTACTCTATAGCACATTAACTGATAGTCAAATGGCTAAACCTAAATCCTAAAAAAAAAAAAAAAGTTGAATGTGGTCAAAACTCTTTGCTTAGGTGCTGAGCCTACAGCAGACTCAGCTAAGCAGACTGCTTAGAAAGGAGTGCATTAAGCAGTAAAGGAGCACATTCTCCTATCTAGATACAAATCATGCAACATGGCTTCTGGATACATGAGGCTTTCATGTAACTATCAGTAGAGATATTAGAAATACCTCTAATTTCATTGGGACCTTTGCAGACATTGTTACGCACATGCCAAATTATGACTACTAACTACAAAATGAGAAAAGGTGGAGAGATCTTTTATAACACCCTCAAGAAAACCTACTGTTTTAATGGGAGAACATATTGGCATATTGTAGGAAGTTTGGAATGGCTTCTTTGGTTTGGTCAATTATCAAGCTTCCACTCCATACCTCATCTTCCACCTTAACATCACCCACCCTGATTTCCACCAGACCATTTTTAGAAGGTGAGATAAGGTAGGGGCTGCTAAAACAGGAACAGAGTAACCAGAAACAACCATTCTGTTCCTAGGGATTTGCCACCATTATCTACTAAATGGTTAGGCCCATAATTTATAGGCAGCACTATTTGCAGTGTCCCTCTTCCTAGGACTGAGACAGGTTAGTTAACATGTTGCCAGGTTGACAGGGAGGTCCCTGGTAGAATAAACAAAAAGCAGCCATATACTGAAACTCCAGGTTCTGGAATTTCTCCTTCACTCCAGGACAAAGATATGAGAATATGCCTTGAGGTTAATAAATTATCTCAAATCCTTTTTGGCTGACCAGAGGAGCAGATCTAGTAGATAGGAATAGGTTATTTTGTTAATCCTTTCAGCCTGGGTAAACAGGACAAACCTAATAGCTAAATTCCATTAGAGGGCTCCAGCCCCCTTCCCCAAGGAGGCAAGGGAAAGTATAAAAGGAAAAGACTTTTGCCTTAGCTAATGGGCTTCCCACTTTCGGATACCCCCTTCCAATCGGGAGCTGCAACCTCTTCTTCTGCCTCTAATAAACTATATACAACTATTTACAACTTTTTGCCTCTCCCTGGTCCGTGTGTCCATTCTTTGGCTTCCCGAGACACTATCCCAGCCCACACCCAGAAATTGCCAGCAGATCCTACATCAGGACAACAAAAGTGATCAATTTTGGAAAGGTTGCTGAAGACACGAGTGCTCATCTTCCTTACAACTAGAATGCACCTTCTATCATCAGATGGAGGTCCAAAAAAATTGAGGATTCACAGGAACCTTCAACATTACAAAGGACGTTTACTGTGGTGATGTTATTGCAACTCTCTCTGTCCCATAAATACATTAAGAACATTGCTACCTCGATCCTCATCCACATGTCTAGCCACTGTTTTTCCAAATGCATGGAGGAAATGTCAGAATTTATTTTTATAAGTATGGACTGTGGTAAGCAGTACTTTGCTAATACACAGTGGGCAGCCAGAACTGAGGTCAAGGCACACGTGGGTTTGTAAGCTGGGGCACGCCCTTCTAGAACATTTCTGCCTTACTAAGTCCCTGGTAGCAGGGGGTCACAGTGGAATCCAGTGTCAGAAGGTAGGCAAGTGGTCCAGAAATTCAACACGTAGGTTTTGGGGGGTCTGGAAACAAATGAGGGACCTAATTTGGAGACAATTCAGGTACTAGTTGGAAAAGCCAAGAAGTGGATCAAAATCAGATAATAGCCAAGGGACAAACAGAAGTCAAAGGTCGAAGTAATATAGCAGGTCTTTCTCTTTCAACCAGACAAATAACCTCATTTCAATGGCTGGCAGATACATTTCTTGTTTCGGTTCTTTCTCCCGCTTACTCCCCCTTTTTTGGCATGAAAAATAAGTCTTCTGTGAGACGATATAGTTGGCAAGTGGGAGTGGGCAGACATCTCATGGGGACTTTTCAGAAGATTATCCATTTTCATAAATTATTCTCAAATTGCTCTATCCATTTTAAGGAGTGAAGAGTCATTGGGGAATGTATTTGATCATCAAGAAATTTTTTTCTGGTGCTTTGTGTTTAGAACGAATAAAAGTTAATGTAAAATTTATTAAGGTTGACAGTCCACTATGAACTTCAATGTACTGCAAGCTGAGCTGGCAAAATACTCTTTAACAGGAAAGAGAAATGGGACAATGGAACTAGCTTATCATATCACTTCTCAATGGCAGCTCTTCTGGGAGAGGCTTTGTCAAAACCCGTTTGTCATGTGCTCTGGGCTCTTTGATAGTTTTCTTTCTTAGCTTTGGACTCCAGGAACATAGTCAAGATATAACTTAACTCTACTACATAACATCTGCTGTGGGGTTTCAAAACCACAAAGCAAGCACATTTAATGATTCAAAGTTCACAGCTTTATCAACAGCAACAACTGTTCACAATCAGAGTCAACATGCCATCACCACATGTTATTGACGTGATTGTAAATGGTGCTGATGATTACCACATTCACATGGTACCTTCCCCAATGATCTGTTTTTCAAACACTAATTAATGAATCCTCTCTGGACCAGTGTGAAGAAATACTATAGCACTTTAGTTGGTTGGTTTTCCAGGCAAGCGTGTTAAACGACTTTGCTAACTTTCTCCACTCACCACTCTTGTTATCTTTCAACTCTCTCCATTGCCCCAGCTCTTGTGCTTCCTGAGGCTAACAGTATTTAATGTCAAAAGAAAAAAAAACATGCAGCATAACATTCGAATGCAGCATTTCTGAAATGTGTATTGCACAGTATAATGAGATGGTCGGAGCAAAGATTTATCAAACAAAACGTGGGGGTAATGCGTCCTATGTGATTCTTGGAGATTCACAAGTAACATTACTATATTAACAGCTCTAAGTGTTTCTACAGCATGGGTCTCTTTTCACTTGAAGTTGAGATTTTAGGAAAAGGATAAAAAGATTTAAGAAAAATGGAGAAGTGAGACTATGGAAGAGTGGGTAAATGATGATTCTGTTAGAAATGACAGGTAAATACAAGGGAAACACGGAGACAAATGAGATGCTGAAAGCAGCCAGCATTTCCCTGGAGAATATGAATGCCTTTCATAGGTAGGAGATTTGAAGTCTGCCTCTGCCTCTGACCCTAATTAACTGAACGGCGTTGAATAAGTCATTTAATCTCTCTGGAATTCCTCCTCCTCATCTTTAAATAAGATAAAGTTCTAATCATATTTCTGTAAGGTTTTTTTTCAAAAAGATACTTAAAAGCATCTGAAATTTTTTTGTCATGGCCTAGTATGACTGTTAGTCTTACATGGAAGCAGGTAATGTTGTCATGGAAAAAAAAATCTTTATCATGTTGAAATTTCAAAAAAATCACAAAAACACCTTGGAAGAGCATGGTGTTGTTATTTTTCTTATTGACTTTATCTGTAGTCCTCAAGCCAGAAGCCCTAAAATAGAGCCTGTTCCTCCGCTTGCAGGAGCATACGCAAATTCGCAGCACTTACGGAGACAGGTGCATAAATAAGGCAGTAACTTATTATTGTACAGCATGATCTACAAGCACCTACAGCAGATTGTGCGTATGTTCTCCCCTACAGCATCTGGCAGAGAAGCCACATCCGCATCAGAAGAGATCTTGGGGGCTCCATGGAATCAGAAGGCATGGGGTTTGTTTTGGTAACTCTGCTGTTTGGTAGCAATGAATCATGATTACCTCAAAAGAGTAAACAGTCTTGGGAGTGGCTAAGTCACATCCTGGAGCCAGCAACCGCTTTCCCCTGAACATGCACTTCTGTGAGTCTCCCCTTCTGAGGATGCGGGGCTCACCAATCTCTTTGTGGACCTCCATTTAAAACACTTTTTACATATAAATCTCTGTAATAAGGGCTTGCTCTGGCTCTGGTCTGAGAGACAGGTTACCGTCCTTAAAGTCTTTTTCTTTTTTAAATATATCTAAGCTTTTCCATTATTTTTCAGTTTTAATTTAACACTCAGAAGGCAATTCTACCTCCCTCCTTTAAAGCCAGGATCTTTGTAGGGGCGAGGACATTTTTGTCACCTTCATATATCATCCATACTGAAGTTCACATTTGCTATTTTCTGGAGGACTATGACTGAAGGGCTTCTCTAAACCCCAATCAAATTCTTCACATGTCTTATGCTTATATATGACGATATCTGTGAAGGGCTTTGCTTCAAGCCTAGCACATGGTTTAGTAAATGTCAAACTGAAAGAAAAAGAGAAATCCAAAATACAAATAAGTAAATAAGAACCACCAGCAGGGGTTTGAAGGTTAAAGAAAAAAATTCTTTGTGTTGCTCTGTTATAGTATTATCGAAGAGAACAGAAGCAGGTAAGACATGTTTTTCACATCAGTTATCATTAAACTGAGAAGAATCTCTACTCTAGTGAATTATTCTGAGGAGAAAATGAAATAATGCACAACACGTTACTCTGCTTTGTAACTTACAAATGCTTTTCAAGTGTAAGATACATTGCAGTTATTGAATTTGTTGTATTCTGTAAGAAAATATAAACTCTAGATGGTATTGGGAAGTTGTAAATGATAAGAAAACTCAGTTTGTGTTAGAACAGTCCAATGTGTTGAACATTTATTTTGGCCCAATGCACAGTTAATTGGAATATCAAATCAACACTGAGACCTGATTTGGTCTTTCTGGTAAACCCTTAGCAAGAGGGTGAAAACAAGTGAACTAAGTTGTCTGTGGGAGGCCTTGTTATTAGATTGTGATGAATGTGGCTGTTAAACATTTAGACAAAAAGATTTGCAGCTTTCAGTGCCATAGGGAACAGCTTTCTCTGTGTCCTTACCCAGTCAAGTGATACAAAGCAAACTTGGCTGCTGAATAATTTCATGTAATTGTACTCTGGAGAGCTGAAATATACAGGAAGGAGGTCTTTTGTGTACAAGTACCTATTTAAGAAACTACAATGGAAAATGAATACATCTGTTGGTAAATGCTTACCTGCAATTATCTTTAGCTGAAATTTCCAAATGTTGAACATAATGAAAATTCCCTGGGTGGAAAAATGTCCCTGGTTAGCTTCAGTAGCTACTCGTTACTCTCTAAATGTTCTTACCAGGCAAACTGAGCAAAAAGAAACCTCTTTTGTGAAAATATTACCTGTAAAGAAAGCACAGGGGCAGGTTGGTTGGTCTGTTGAAGGAAGTAATTCCTCCAAAGGGCCTTGTGATTTTGTTGGGGTAGGGGGAGTTTCACTCCCTCACCTGTCTGAGCCCTTTAGGCATGTGCTTGATTTGGGGGACCCCTCCTGTCAATCTCCTAAACTGGAATTAATTGGTGTGGGAGACAGTTTCAGGTGAACAATTAGGATTTTTCTTCTTAGGAGAGGTCCTAAATATTTTACACCACACATTACACATATATCATGCTTCACAACTGCTCATTGACCCACACTATAGGCCAAGGGAGTGCTCCAAGCTATTACCCTCCTGTGATGATAGAGGGGAAATTAAATGGGAAAGAAGTTGCCCTTGGCCACACTCTATGTCAAAGGCAGAAGTGGAACTAACTAGCTGTACTTAGTGGTGAGCTGAGACCAAAGGCTTTAGACAACTAACTAAATACTTAAATGCTCACAGAGAGAGCTAGCCTTCATTTCCTTTTCTCATCCAACTCCTTCCCTCAACGCCTTGTTGGAGCCTCTCCCAGTCACTGCATAGCGTTGGTCCCTCTGTGGAGTTTCCAGGGAACGCCTCATCTCTTACTGCTGTATCTGGCTCTGTTTTCCAAGTTGGATGCCAAGATTCTTCGCTTATCCTACTTTTGTTGTCGTTGCTGGTTTCTCGTCCTTCCTTCCCTGATTCTACCTTTGGTGACTGTGGGAATCTCCTCATGTTTTATCCTCTATGCCATATTGCCTCATCACTTATTACTACATTCCTTCCTAATTATTGTATCTAACAATCTTCTGCCTCTCTTACCTTTCTCCACAGAACTTTTTAGTGATTTGGAAGAACAACTCCCACACCCCTCACTTACAGACACCCTCTTTTGCATCCATTTATCTCAACCTCTTATCATTGACCATCTAAAAAGCTGGTCTTAGGATAGATACTGAAATAAATTATCATAAAAATTGACAAATAACCTAAAAGTACAACAATTAGAAAATGGCTTACTTTAGGATGCTGTAACTCAGTGGAATATTTTAAATGATTATAACCAAGATAATAGAGAATATGAAAAAATAATTTTGATAAAAAGTTAAGTGAAAAAAGACAATGCAAATTATGTTTATTACGATTCAATTAATTCATATGTCTATGGACAAAGATTCACATAGAATGTGTGAAACAGGAATATAGATGATTTTGGTGGTGAGAGTAACAGAACTTTCAAATATAAAACATTTCTGTAAAGTTATCATATTCTTTTGATATAATCCTCATTTTGACTCAGTTTCTGATTTATCCCTTTTCTCCCTACCAAAATTATAGTACCTTTAGTAACATGGCTTTCTCAGCTTTAGACTGAGATTCCTTTCTTTCAGTTCACAATTTGGAAAATCTATAAATTCCATCTCTGAATGAAAAGAAAGATACAAGATGAATTATTAGGTTGGTGCAAAAGTAATTGTGTTTTTTGCAATTATTTTTAACCTTTTAAATGTCAATTACTTTTGCACTAACCTAATACTATAAGAAAAGATTATTTCTTTTATGTTATGTTAAAATTATGAATAGGATTTCTAATCAGTTTTCATTGCTTTAATAATTCAGGCTTAAAAATTTTTTAGTTCACTTGTCAAATGTAAAGGTCACCTGAAATAGGAAGAACATTTGTTTCTCTTATTGCCCTTTTCTCCACCTAGAAAATGACATACTCTGTAAATAATGGAAAAGATCCCAGATGCATCAGAAAGGCAGGTAGTACCGTTCTCTAAGTAGCAAGATGTTCCACTACTATGGTTTATTTGTTCTATATCTGTGGGATTAGGTGTCTTTCAAAGTAGCTGTTTAAAAAAACAAATGCTCCAGTTTAGGGCAGTATGAAAGAAACTTCCCTAGACGAAAGAACTAGTGCCTTGTTTTCTTTATGGAGAAACAAGGCATAAAATGCTTTGGAACTAATTTTGTCTGATTGTTGTTTTGCTGTTGTCATCTATGTCCCACTATTAGCCTTCTCTGACCCTGCAGTGTGGTCTCTGGAAGTGTGCCTGAAGGGCGCCCCTAGGGTTTGGTCCAGTTCTTCCAGAAGACAGCAGCCGGCCCTAGGTTCCTTCAATTGTATGTTGCCTGCCTCTTGGCTGGAGGCTGAAGGATTCAGGCATTAGAGACGAAGACGCTGGGTCTGATGCTGAGCATCAAACTGTTTGACTGTCTCTACGCTCAAGGTAGGGGTAAGGCAGAACCTCTCTGGGTTTTAACATTTCCCAGAAGCTTGGGATTTTAGTTCAGTTTTGTTGGATTGCTAATTCTGAGAATGCAGGAGTGGCTCACATCACAAATGCAGTGCCTCAGTGCCAGAGCTAAGCCTGTCCTGAGCTGAAAATGCAACGGTTCAACATTGCATGCAGGTTATTAAGGATTCTGCTTACTTTACAATGGTCTGTTAACAGCTCTAATGTCTTTAACATGTGCAGCCTACTGACTTTTAAGTAACATTTTATTGAAGTAACTGCCGCGCTTATTAGCCCGTAAGATTTACGCTTCATTTTCAGTCCTGAATCTGGGGGAGGGGACAGACTTCCCTTGGATGGTGAGGCGGGAGTCTTGTGAGATGAGAGATGCAGTGTGAAGGGGAACATGGGTGGGCAGTAGGGGTAGGAAGAGAAGCAGCAGTCTCCTAGGATTTGGAGTGTGCTGAAAGGTCACAGAGAAACAATCACATCTTCATTCATGGGACTGAAATTTGGAGGAAAAAAAAATATTTGCAGATGTGGCTGGCGTGAATGGCTTAGGTCGCGGTTGTACTGTTTTATGGTGTCAGGTGGATAGTTAATTTCAATGAGTGGGGAATTTCACATAAGTGAACATACAAAGAACCATCAGGACTGACACCTAAATGTTGCATGCGGCTTTTACTTAGGCATTCTGGAAAAATAAAAGATTTGCCATGTGAAATCTTTTCACTGCTGCTGTTATGCCTTGAAACAAAAAGAACAATGCCACTACATGTATAGATCATCGTGCACAAAATGAGTCTATATGCAAATCTACAAAAATCTAGAAAAGAAATGTGAGAAGGACTATTGGCATATCCTTGGCCCCAGGATTTTGGGGCTTATCAAATAATAAACTATAGGATATAAAAGGAAACTTTAGTGCATTTAAAATAAAATTTGATGTTATATTAAGTGTATCAGAAATAAGTTTGTAAACAGTTAAATATCTCTATAGTTTTTCTTTACTGCTGAGGAAATAAGTTATCATATGTACAAATGCGAGTTTATTTAATGAAAGAGAATCTTTCCACATAAGCACCTATTAGTGAGCTCAGTACGATAGGATGCAAATGAAATCTTCAAATAACTCTACCAAACAGCATAGAAGGCAGAGAGTGAAAACCAGTTCACAAAGGTATGTGTCAATAGGACTCTCACAGTGATCTGAGGTTTCATGGCCTATGGACATGTTTCTCATTTTTCAAGCCATGGCTCAGAAATCAGCTGAAGGACAGAGCACAAGGCATAAGTTTCTCATAGCTTTTCCAGACCAGAAATAAAACTTTCTTGAACATTTATGGTAAAAACTAAAAGACAGATAAGAACGCACAGCTAACTCTGGGCCAGTAGTATTTCTTCTGCTTTGAGACATGTCTCTTCCTTTCTGAGAAATCCCATCACCCATGCTTGAACTGGTGGAGGAGAACTGTCTGTCATAGCCCCAGAGCTTAAATTACCAGCTTTTCAGGTCTGCAGAGACTTTGAGAAATGTACTAATATATTCACAACAGGAGGAAAGTGCCAACAGAAACAGATCCTGAACTGGTTCCCAAACAGGATGACAAAGAATGTCCAGCAGACCACACACAACTCAGCCCCACTGCAATATCTACTTGTTTTGCTTCTCCCACCTATCAGCAGCCGGGAGCACTTCACCTGGGGACTAGATGGCTCCTGCCACTTAATTAAAATTTGCACTGAGCTCAGCAACTCTGAATGTGTGTTGTTAAAAGGTATATATTTCTTCCAAATAGTTCAGTGTCTAAGGGATGTTTCCTTTGAGAAAAAATAAGGGTGGTGGGAATAGGGACAGTGTACAAATAAGAGAGTTAAGTTTACGTTCTGAAATTGCACACTGGTATATACATCATCTGTGTATAAATTGCCTGTACATCTCTCCAATTCTTTTGTTTCAGAGCAGTTTTATTTTTAATTGTGTGAATGTTGTTTTAAATAACAAAGTGTTAAAGTACGACTAAGATAAACTATTGCGGAAGCCTGGAAAGCCAATACAAATTTAATAGAGTCAGTTTCTAGTTTGCTGTTTTCTGGAAACAGAATCTTTTCAAGAGATTGTGAAATTCCTGGAGCTGGCATCAACTGGGAGAATTTTTTATATTCAGATTATATACCCTGAAAACTCTTGATCTTAACCAGAGCAAGCGAGGCAACGCTCCACCTAAAATAACTTAAAAAGTCCCGACGCTAGCTGCCTTGCCTAAAATCTAAGCACTCCAGACACAAAAAATGAAATGCTACGTACTGGAAAACATCTGTGGCGTCCTATTTAACTTCTGATTAATTGTAGATATGCCCCATGTGAAAACAATTGATATAAGGCTAAAAGAGATTGGTGATTATAAATTCCAAACATTTCAGAACCTTTATATGAGTTTTTTCAACCTTGGTTAATGCTTTAGTCCCAACACCTTTAATAAAATCAAGGTGACAGACCATGAAAACATTTACTTCAGAACTACAAGCAAATCTGATACTATTGTTGAAAGATGCCTGGGGGCACGTGGACTAGCGATCCGCGCCGCAGAGAAAGCCAGAGAGGTGGTGGAGGTGTGCGGTAGCTCTGCCTGGGACCGCGGGATTCTTCAGAAAGACTGCAGGGCTTTGAAATTTTAAACCAGCTAAAAGGGAAGACGCTGGAGAGCAAATCTACGCTGATCACAGGAAAAAGTGTTATCCAAAGGCAAATTTATTTTCTCATAAAAATCAGATTTTTCCCCCCCACATTTTAAGTAAAATGTGGTTTCATAAATTAATGTCTGTGCAACATGAAGGAGGCTGAGATGTGACCATAAAATTTTTTCACACTGCAGTTCACAACTCACGCTTCATCCAGCATCAAGCCCAGACCCCGAAAATGCAAACAGGCAATTTCACAGCTAACTGAAACGTTGATTGTTAAATAACATAAACTTTTCAGACTTCCAAATCGTGTATTTCATAAAACAACAAGAAGTAGTTTTGTAATTCCCTGGATGGGAATCAGGGAGTAATAAAACTTTGATCATTTTAGGGACCTGAGAGATTTCTATTTAGCAATCATAATGTTATCTAAGAAAAGAACCGTTTCTGATCCATATCCATTATCATGTCTCCCTTGTTTTTATTGGCTAATAAAACTAGATACAAAAATCAGAGCATATTTATTTCATAATGTTGGGATCAGTGTTTATTTCTGAAAATATTTTTTCTCTTCTGTGTTGTGATAGCTCTCTGAGAAAGTCCCTATATGTAATGAAGGTTGAAGATACTGCATACACTCCAGGGATTTCAGAATGCCAAATAATATGGATATTTCCCAAAGAATGATTATTTTGGAGAGAGAATTGAGGTCTGATGTTGCACAAGTAAAAGCGAAGTGATTGCACAGGGGGAAAAATACTATGTTCTTGAGAAAGTGACCAGAGTTTCCTATTTTACTGCATCAAATTAAGTCTAAAAAGTTATGGTTGCGTTTGTTCTCACATGATAAGAAAAATAATTTTTTCTTATAATATGATTAGGCAAAATTTAGTCAAATTATATAATATGGGCTATATCTGAAGAAAAAATGAATTACGTGCAACTGGAAATGTCATTTGAAACAATTAAAAACATTTGGCTTACATGATGTTTATTTTTAAAAATTTAAATAGTCAAAATGTTTTTGAGTTTTTTTAACTCAAGATTATTTCTAATTTTAAACCCATGCAGATGCTATGAAACTCTGAAAGAATTACGAACTATACATGTTCATAGACCTATTCCTATCCTTTCCTCTCTCACATTATTTAATAGCATATAATGTAATTCTATTGGGAGGTTGGATCTCCATTACTTAGAAACATAAATGTTCTCTCCAATTAAAAGTATCTTAATTTCAAGCAACAGTCTATTAAGCAAATTCCACATTAGATAAATAATTTAATTAATAGAATTATAATTACCATCTCTTCTCTTGTCAATCAAATTCTGTGAAAATTTTGTCAAAATTGTAATCAAATATTTAGTTTCTAGAAAATCATGTTTTCTATTTATGCTGCTATTTAGAATTACAATAGATACTATTAATTAAAGAACATTTGTTCTTTCATCATTAACCTCTAATTTGAATATTATTTTAAAATCCATTTGTGTGTGTGTGTGTGTATACGTATATGTATGAAATCATGCCATTCTCTGTATGTAAGGAAAAAGTATTCCATTTAATTTGTCTACTAATTCAACATATCTGTTGGCTTTAAGTTCAAAATAATTGAGAATAAAGAATGATTTGGGATGTTGGAAAAAATAACTAATAAAAATAAATTTCTTATACAACCCACTAGAATCATGACAATTCCTTTTTAAATAAGTTTATTTTTATTGTTAATCATATATATTATATGTATCTCTCTAGAGATTGGAGCCTTAGAAAGACTTTATGACTCTACAGATTGCAATGTGTTTTTTATCATTTCAACACCCAGTTCTTAATTTAAAAAAGATATTCAATTACTCGACCCTTCATAGTTACTTAAATCACAGAGCCTATATAACTTTCAGCATTATCCATGGCAAACAAAGTCACAACATAAATATGTAGAACGCTTTATCATTTTCAAGGCATTTTCACACACAAAACCTTGAGAGGTGGGCAGAGATTCCATGTTGTTCAACAAATGAGAACACTGAGATACAGAAGACTCAAGTGGTCTCCACTAGATCTCACATCTTAGTAACTGAATTGGAAATACAATTCAAGTTTTAAGACACTTCGCCTAGATTTAGTGGTTCTAAAGACTAAACACGCATAGAAGTGGCAGCTCCCCAAGGCCTGAAAATTCTTCATAGCAAGCAATAGTATAAATGAATTTTAACATCCTTCTTCCCAGATATCTAATTCCAACTGCATATTTTAATGTTTATGAACTGAGGAGAATCATTCACATAAACTGTCTAAAAGTTTTAAAGATGGAGCGCATTGACTTTGGGGGTGACATGTGGGGCTGGAACCAGGAAGTGTTTGGATGTACTGAATCCAAGTCAAAGGGGCCATCAATATTCTGGAAGTCCCATGTTCTGAGTGTTATCCCACCTGGTATGGCTCTGACAAAGTTTAAATACTAATTGGGCCACTGCTAGCTCTGCATCTGGAGCAAGATATTCAGTCTTAGCCTTAGTTTTCTCATCTCTAAAATAAACCTCATAATACCTCATTTGCAAGGATTTTTGTGAGAATTAAATGAGTTAATGTGAGTAAGCAGTTGAACAGTCTACTAATTACCCAGAACTACCATAACATATTATCTCAAACTGGTTGACTTAAAATAACATAAATTTATTCTCTCACAGCCCTGGAGACCAGAAGTTGGAAATTAAAGTATCGTCAGGGCCACACTCCCTCTTAGACTCTAGCGGATAATCCTTCCTTACCTCTTCCAGCTTCTGGTGGCCCCAAGTATTCCTCAGTTTGTGGCAACAAAGCTCCAATCTCTGGCTCTTTTTTTCAGATGGCTTTCCCCTCTGCCTCCACTTCAAATCTTCCTCTGCCTTTCACTTACAAATACACTTGTCATTGAGTTTAGGCCCACACAAATAATCCAGAATGATCTCAATTTTGAGACTCTTAGCTTAATCACCTCTGCAAAGACCCTTTTCACAGGTTCCAGGGATTAAGACATGGACATATCTTTTTAGGCAGTCACCATTCAAACCATTACAGTGCCTGGGAACAAATTTTGTGCTCCCCTACTTCTTATTATCTTTGAGTTAGACCACAAATTGTGGTCAATTCTAGAGTGATTAGCCCAGTGGTTCTCAGTCTTGATTGCACATTAGAATCGCCTGGGGCATCTTTTAAAACCCCAATACATGAGTTGCATTATAGACCAATTAAGTCAGAATGTCAGGGGGTAGAACACAAGCTTCTGTATTTTTGAAAACTCTCCAGGTAATTCCAATGTACAAAGTGAGAAACTGCTGGACAAGAGCACCGTTGGAGGCTGATCATAGAGACCCTGGGTTTTCTGAATTAAACCAGAATCTTTGGCTTTTATCTGTTCAACAAATCCAGTATTTTGGTTATAGGAACACAGAAGAATTAATTATTTCATCAGCTCACCCATGCAAACTATGTTGCTTGACTCCTACACACCATTTCCGCCTATGCTTTGTGCCAACTCTCATCTGTAGGAGTAGAGTTTAACAGAAGGATTTAAAGCACGATTTGAAGGAAACTTAAGAGATAAAATAAATCAAGCTCCAACTTCGTGACCTTGTTGATTCAAGAGCACTCTTTGTCATGGGGCTGGATCTAGACATAACCTCTTGTCTCCAAATCTTAATTAAGTGAAGGCTTTGGGCAATGTTGGAAACACTGTATTGATGGAAGAGCACTGTTTTAAAGTTCCTAAGTACATCTTCCTAATTAAAACACCTTCCTGTTTTTTTACAACAGCTTTTGGGGTGTTAATTTGTGTAGGAGATAGTTGCTTGGCTGGGCTGTCCAAAGTGTTAGTAAACTCAATTCTTTCAGTTATTTTCTGTCAATGTTGTTTCACATGCTGACCTTCTCCATGGATTACAGATTTCCTTTCACAGCAAAATGCCACAAGAAACTTGGGAAAGAAACCTGATACAGTGCCACTTGCCTCAGGAAGCCCACATATATCACAATCAAACACCACCACCATGCACAGCTTAAACGCACAGACCCCTGCTGACATGTACATCATATTCAACGCACTGCTCTTTTCTACCTGGGTTGGCTATTCACTCATCAAATGCAAGTCTTCAAGTGGTCCCATCAGTGATCCCTTCTGTCCTTATGGCCTCAACTTGTCCTCTCTGAAAACATGATCCCAGAAACCATCCTAAGACCTTCTTATCCTATAAAGAATGTATATTTGATAAAGAAGATTAGGGTGCCTATCCCAGGGTTATTTGCTTTCAGAACACACCATTAGGTCAAAGCTATAAAGCCCCAAATTTTAACATTTAGGCATTAACTTGATTTTGAGACATATTTTGGGATACCAGAATGGTGAGTCTGATGCCTTAAAATCACACAACATAGCTGTCTACTTATTCTTCCTCCACATTAACCTATACCCAGACCTGGCAATTTTGGAGCATCCATTGATTGCACTGGTAATAAACTATCCATCTACAGCATAAGAATCTCAAGAGTAACTGGAATTAGGGAGACTGAAGTCTGCTTGGGAAGGGGACATAGATCCTGGGAAACTTGAGTCTTTTGGCCAGGAGAAAGAGGTGGGAGTATATGAACGCTCTAAAATTTCCATCCTCCGGGAGATGGATCAAAACATGCAAAATCGTTCAGTGTATACTTATGGATAGTAAAATTATATTTTAAAAAACAAGAGGATGAATATCACAGAAGTCAGGATAAAGGTTACCTCTGTGGGAAGGAATTAATATAATGAAGAAGTGGCAGTAGAGGGTTTCTAAAATAGAGCAGTGTTCCATTTCTTAATTGATAGACAGTTCCACATGTGTTTATTTTATTACTATTTATACAATACACGTTTTATATATTCTTCTCTATAAAGCTATATTTCACAATTTAAAAAGATAGCAGGGTTAACCTAAACTATAAAATATAAAAAAGACTTTTTTTCTTCCATTTACTTCATATGCTCTTTTATTTCGACAGTACCCTTGATTTGTACATTTATGTCAATCATTAAACAACAGTTCCATTAACATGTAACATCTTTAAGTTGAAAAGTTTTTATACTTCATCTTTAAAACACAAGGGAAGTTGTCTTCAGGAGTAGGACAGAGCAGGGAAACAATAGCTCTGCTCGTTAAAAATGTTTTATCATCACCATTTCTGAAGAAGAAAAATCCTAAAAGATAAGTGAAGTGACTTCTATTGACACAAAAGAAGTCATTGGAAAGAGGGCTAGAGCACAGGCAGAAAAATGCCATTTAACGAGTCTTCCTGTCCAATTTTCCAAGTGTTTTTCCTGGGAAGTTTTCCATTATTTAACTTTTTCTTTTCTTTACAGAGTTTATATATTTCCCCCCAACTACTGCTGGTTTTCACCCCAATTATGCCTGCAAAAGCCATTTGTGAAGTTGGCTAGAAGATTTTTTTTTTTGAAAAAGAGGGCGTGTGGATCCAGAAATGCTGGACTAGACTCCTGAATCTGGCCCCTTATCCCTACTCCCTTCCTTGGGAATGGCCTGAAGAAATGCCTCTGCCAGGGCTTGCTACATTTGTAAGTGGATTTTTTCCATTGCGTGTGGGAGTCTTGAGGACTTACTTATTAATCTTGAGAAATGTAACAATGGTAAAAATTTTAAATAGCTAACACAAACAAATAGTCTTCAAGTCAGAGTTATTAAAAAACTTGGATTCTGTTAATGTGGATACAAAAGTGGCAAGTAGAATTTCAACTACATTTTTTCTTTTACTCTAAAAAAGTAATTTTGGAATGATCATAGGAAAGGTAATGTTCTTTTTACTTTATATAACAGAGATCACTGGGGTGAAAATTGAGGGGCTCTGTAGCTATAAAAAATTGTTTTTAATCCATGTAAGAACTTAATTGTCATTTCACAGTAGCTTGCTTTTCTCCCTAATTTTCTTATCCATAAATGTAATGACTCACACATTCAAATTCTGTTTTAATATCCCTAGAAGGTTTAATGGGTTTTGTTTGTTGATTTTGGCAATTCTAGCAAACCTTACGATTCCTTTGCAAAGTAACAATATTGAAATATTATGTATACTGATTTTAGGTATTGAAATTGATAATTAAATTAGAATTGTTGTGGGAATGAATTTGGTAACACAGACTCTCAGGCTTTGTTTGGTCATGCCAGTACTTAAATCCTCACACATTTTCTACTCTAACTAAAAAAAAAAAAAAAAAAAAAAGAAAGAAAAGAGGCTGTTCTTTAAGTTATAGTACAAAATATTCAAAGATGTTCCTAAATTCAGCAATTGCTTAGCCACCAGTGAAGAGAAATGAAGTTATTCAGAACTGCTCACGTTTTGAATAAACCAAGTGAATAAAGGCTCTCGTTTAGGTTTACCATGATTAAGTGGAGAATATTGAGTGAAAGAGCCGAGTACACCCCGACGGTGCCCTTCGCTAATTTGACCATGGGGTGGCGCTCTAAGGCCCAGATTTGCCCACCCTCGTTCTCTTCGCGCTGTTGTAGGCAGCAGAGAATGAAACTTGTCAAGCTCTCAGTCTTGTAGCTCCTTTTCACTGTACATGTATAGTTACAGTAAAAACCCACGGACTGTCCAGCACTGATGAAAATTACAAAGTAATTAGAAATCGGTTGGACATTTGTATACTTAGCTATCCCAAGTATGTTTATACAGGTGATATAAATGAAAGTTTTGGATAAAAGGAATAGTATAATAGCACTATAATTTCAAAGTTTGAATTAAACTTTTTTTCTTAAAATATTTCAGTAGATTGAAGAAAGGAAAGCCTCACATCTAACTGCCCAGGGATCTATTTTTAACTTTTTAATAAATTATGCCATGCAACACAGTTTTAAAATCCAATGTCTCAAAGTGATTTAAAGTTATTGAAGTCAGAGTTAGTGTGTATATTTTTTCATGATAAAAGATTTCAAACTAGCATCTTTGTTTTAGTTTAGCACGTTGGACTATGCCCTCTGAGAAGTATTAAAGAAATATGCAAAGTCTTGGAATAAACTACAAATTAAACTCTGTTCCCCTAATAATCTCAATCATTTTTATTGTTCAACTGGGCAAGATATATTGCTCTGTGCAAAGGGTAAAAAGAGAGCACTCCATTTTCAAAGAGAAAGGAGCATAGAGGATAATGTCCACAGCTACAGAAATACATATGATTCATTTTAAAATGAAGCCTTTTTAAGGACAGTGGTCTTCTATTGTCAAGAAGAAAATATTCCTCCATATGCACAGTTTGGATCATGACATATCTACCTTTTTTTTATCTTACTCATTTTAGTTAATATTATATAATGGGCACTCGCCCAAATTATTATATGCTCTAAAAAGCTAATTGTTGACAACTATCATAATTGTTTTTAACAATTTGCTTAGTAATCATTGTGCGAACTATTTTCTATTTATCTAAATAAATGGTTTAATAATTATTGTAAATAAACTTGTCATGGATATATGTGTGTGTACATACATATACATATATATACATAAATTCTCATCAAGCAACTGTCTTTACATTTTTAAAGCAAGTTTTTTTAGTATAAAAATAATACGTCTGATCTTAACTTTAAAAATCATTTTTTGAAAAGAATTATACAAAATTAGATCACTGTAAGCTTCCATGATATAAAATTAATTGCATGAAGACAAGAGTTCCTTTTTGTCTGGATGTCAAACTCCGTAGTAAGATGGACTGATACTAAATCTACTTAGATCAATTTTGAGATTTACATTTCTAGAAATAGAAAAGCCACTTCCAGAACTATTTGTTATTATCTCAATTAATGTGAAGCTTACATATTCGAAAGATCTGAAATATTAAACCTAATTTAATATTTAAATGTTGATGTTTTATATTATTTTCTACAGAAGTATTCAGATTTGAAAGGGAAACCAAGAGCTACGCTGGAGAAAACTTTGATGCCCAAACCCTAAGAAGTGTCCTATTTTTTGAGAGGCTCATGTACTGAATTTTGTGCATTAAAATGAGTTCCCCAAATGAAGACTGCTAAAAAAAAAGAAAGAAAGAAAAAGAAGACATTTTTGTATGATCTCAAACTAATCGGTGAAAACCTGAAGATATAAAGGGCTATGCTTGACTAGAGACTTAAGCATATGGTATCTGCTTTGAAATTCTCTGTTTGGGTATGAACTTTTTCAGACGTTTTCAAGCAGTCTCTTCTTTGACGTTCTGTTTATACACATCAAAATTTCCTACTGAAGAAAACCTTTTCCTCTTTAAAAATTTTTGAAAGTGAGAAAATAAAAGCATTTTCATAGCATAAAACTAGAATTTCACACTTAAACTGTGAAAACCAGCAATACAGGTTAAAGCAGAAGTTTCAAAACCCTACAACTGTTTTCATCGAACCAAATTTCATCTTTAACTTTTTTTTTCTACTGTTACTTAAACAACTTTTAAATTAATTCAGATAACAACTTGGAAAATTGAAGTATTTTATTCCCACATCACAAAAGGCGTTTCTTCAATGGGGCAATTTTTAAGGGTTCTACATATATTAAAGAGAAGAAGACCCTTTTAACTGAGAACTTTCCTGAAGGTAAGAAAAGTTCCATACTGTGACGGCTTTTCTTTCACAATCACAGCCAAAGGAAGACATGAAAAGAGAAATTATCTAAACTTCTAGAGGGCAGTGACCACGAGGAACTTTTTTTTTTTTATAGTACCCAGGCCAGAGCCGGGTGCAGGTGGGTGTCTTCCTAACAGAATTTGCCTGATGCAATGAGCAGCACTGTGGAAGTCAAATCCTCCCGCTTTCCATCTGTGGATGTCTGTCATTTGGGGACAATGACCAGCACTATATTTTCTTAACCCAATATGGACAGAGAACGTGTTTGGATTGTATTGTGTGACATCCCCTTCTCTATCGAAAAGGCCCAAGAGGGGCAGGGGGTGGGGCCTGGCTTTTTAAGGATGGGTCTAATGCGTTCAGCTGTTATCACACTTTGCTGATTGTAATCACTTGTTTTATGGTTTCTTTTCCAGCTGCTCAAAAAATTCATTGCGGTGTCTTCTAGGTTTATTTTTAATATCCTGCAATTCAAAGATCTAAGAAAGAAGAGTTGAAATAGAAATCCATGTCCTGATTTCCTCTCCATTTTTTTCCTCATGGGGAAGACAGGATTTAGGATTTGGACACATTCTTCAAAATCTTTTCTGGAAAAACGTGTTCTTTTCTATAGGGGAGGAGCCAGCCTGGAGCACATTCACAGGCTTATTCAATTGATGGAGGAGTTGGGAAAAGATCCTATGTAAACATACAAAAATGTTTTTAAAAGTTAATTCTTTCTTCAGAGCATTTATAATTAAAATGTTTCTTTTTTGAGAGTGGTAGCAAGACACTAGTACTCTGTGGCCATCTTAGGATATCTAGATTCCCTACGTATTTTCTCTAAACCCAGTTGTTCTAAAACTTGTTTAGTAAAGGTTAAAAGTGAATAGCTCTGTAAACTGCAGAATGCTTTCCTACTTAGGTACGCTAAAAGAAAAGGTGAGAGGGTTCCCCACATGTCCTGTCTCTGAAAATATCTTGACTTACATTTTAAAATCGATGTACTTCAGGGAAAGTATAAGGTATCAGTTTTCTCTGTTTTCTTCTGTCAGAGTAATCCTATGAAGAGTGGGATCTGAGAAATGATTCAGCTAGAATTATAGGTTGCCATTTCTACATTTTCCACTCTGTGACAATCCTTTCAGTCATTTTTAAGTCTTTTACAAGCCCATTAAAAAAAAAAAAAAACACACACAACAAAAAAACAAAAAAACAAAAAAACCAAACAAAAAAACTGCTTGTGAATCAGAAAGACCCAGTTTCTTGTTTTCAATGAGGAGTTGTTTTATTGTCTGTCCACTGTCACCACAGCTGTCAGCAAGATGTCTTAAACATCCTAATTGTCACCAGGGATCAGATTGTTCCTTAATTAATTGTTTAGATCAGCAAATCTATATCCATCATCTGTAAAGTGTGGTAGTCCCAAGCATCCTATAATTTAGATAAAACTCCTATTCAGGGTGTAAACAACAATTGTTTGGGTGACCAAGGGTCACCGGACCAAAAAGCCTACCTATGGGTGGAACAAGAGTGTGAATTGTAAACTGAGGACTGGATGAGCCTCCAGCTTACAAGCTCAGACCACCTGCACGTGTCCCATTTTAACAACGACAAATTGGTAGAAGATTCCGTTTCATTGATTTCAATATGCCAAGAACCCAAAGAGAGCAGACAGCCAAGATCACTGCTAAAATCAGCTCCTAAGTCTGCACTTGTACAGGCTTTAAAAGGGTACTCTTTATGACACAAAGGTGCAGCTGGATTTCTGAGTTATTTGCAAACCTTTCTTGAGTTAAATTTCTAAAAGCATGTAATAATACAGTGTAAATTATATACGTAATACACATATTTCATATCAGAACACAGCCTCCCTTCCCAGAATCACTGCTGTAGTTAGCTCTCCAAAACAATTAGTTAATTCATTATTTTACACTGTGAAATAGTTCTTCTTGTATTCATCTGCTCATTGTTCCATTCAATAAAAATTTATTTAAAACCCATATGATCCAGGCAAGAAAGTTTTCATGCCTCAGAAATGCAAACCATTTAGAAAGGAGACATCACCTTACATTTACATAGTTCTTATTTCAAAAGAACTAATGAATTTATATAAAATTAAACAAAAATATACGCAACCAGGTCTTTGTCCTCAGTTTATTTAGCAGAAGTGAATAAGGGGACAACGACAAATCTATTTATGGTAAATGACAAACAAACATGTTAGCCTTTCCAAAAGAACCATTCATTAAGATCTCTTAGAAAAGGGATCCAGGGATTTTTTTTTTTTAAATAAAAGTTTGGGAAATCTGCCACACTTTGTCTCCCTCATTCAGACTTAGCAGAGATCCCATTAATTTTGCAGTAAAGAACCCTATTCATTTTGTTTAGCTGGTGCTTCCCTCACTTGGATTTATTTTTATAATCTTACTCTATTAATATCTAATAGAACCAGGGTGCTATGGAACAGGCCCTGGAAAAATAATAAAATGAGAGCAATTGCTAAATAATAAGAATAACCAGCGCTGATTGTGGCTCGCCTGTTTGCCAGACATTATTTTAAGTATTTTACACATCTGATGTAAGTACTCTTGTTATTCCCATTTTGCAGGAAGACTGATTCACCAAGAGGTTAATTAATTTACCCAAGATCACAAATTGTTCCAGTGGATTAGCACAGACTAGTTAGGCAAACTCAGGAAAACCTTTTGGAGGAAATAGGCTTTGCAATGGGAATTAAAGGCAAGCGGGAGAGTGGGGAGGGCTTGCTGATCTGTAAGGGCAGATGGACAAGGAGCACAGATGCCAGAGACTTCCGTAAAATAGAATTTGAGAGAACCAGAGGCCCAGCCTGGGGAAGAGGAGAAATGAGAGAAAAGGGCGGACGGGGACTCCAGGGCAGCCCTAGGCTGTGATGAGCGGCCATAGTGGTGCTTCTAGCATTTACCAACTTGTTTTTTCACTTTCACCTACTACACTGATTAAAATTGATAAATATGTAGACTGTTGTTGTTTTTTCCCTACGCTCCACTCTGGCCATTTTTCAAGAATTGTCCTTTCTGATTACAAAAGTACTTTGTATTTATTGTAGAAAGTATGAAACACATAAACAAACATACATGCAAGGAAAAAAGAAAATGAAAACATTTATAATTCTACCTCCCACAGATAACCACTTTCAGCATTTGGCATATATAATTCCAGATCTTTAAATAAGAAAATGGGCTTTGTCATTTTCTTTCCCTCACCATAGCTTAGTTTGGTGTAGTAAATATTTCCCATTTTTTAAATGTGTCCCCCATTTTAGTGAATGCATCAAATTGAATTTATTCATTTAACAGATCTGCTCTTGATAGCAAATAGTCTTTCCATTTTCTTTCTTTTTTTATTCAATGCTTTAATGGACCTACTTTCCAATTAATATTTTCCCCTATCTGAGATAATTTCTTTATTATAATTTCATACAAACTGACTCAATTAGATCAAAGTGTGTGCATATACTTAAACTATATTATATATATACATATATATACACACACACATACGTAATATAATATAGTTTAAATGATTTTTCTATGTATTGCTAAATGCCCTCCATAGATTGTACCATTTTATCCCCCTCACGGCATAGAATGAGAAAGCCATTTTCCCAAACACCAAACCACATTCCTATACTTCCAAACTTTTGATCTACAAACTGCTGTCTCATGGAGAGGAACAAAGCTGTGCCTCAGTGCAAGGATGGGCACCTCTGCTTGCTACCAACAGATGGCGATGGATGTCACTTGGATGGTGTCACTTGCATTTAGGAATGAATTAATTTAAAGCAGTCCTTTAGAAGTTAAACCTTAAACATCATTATCAATTTGGTAAATAAAAGTGGCCACTACCAACAATGCTGGTCACCACATTTCTGTACACAAACTCTTTCACACTGGTAATTTTAGTTGTGGCAACTAGTTTCTCAAAAGTGATAGTGCTGTATCTAAGGGCATATGTGGATTTCATTTTAAAAGATGTTACTAAAGTATTTTTCACAACGGGCATGCTGGTCAATATTCCCAGATGTGCAGTTCTCCCACAAACACTCCTTTCACTCTTTCTTCCCTTTCGAAGCCCCACAACACGCCCAGCACTGTAAGGGTGAACACAGAAGACACGCTTCCTGCTCTCGAGTGGCAAGGGCTTTGCCTCACACTGGTCACCACCTCTCTTTCCCTATTCCCCAAAAAGCACCACAACGTAACACAACAGAGAGCATGTCACAGAAAGCAATCCAAAGCTGAACATGAGACATCTCCTTTCTTCCCCTGCCCTGGCCTTCCATGTCACCGCTACACAATCCTCCCTCCACATGGTCTGCCCTCTCCCGAGAGTCCTTGCAGCATCACCAGAACCTCCCATCTCTAGAGCCTCCAGGGAACTACTCTACAAAAAAAAGGGTGATTTACCTTTCTCTCTATTCATGGCTTTCCTTTCAGGACCCTTCGCTTCCCCTGCCCCAGCCCCCCCAGGAAAACCTCCTTTCAATATTAAGAACAACAACAAATATGGTCCGAGGTTCCCTCCTTCCCTTCTTTCCTTTTAAATGAAACACTTTTTTCCAAAGGGTCATTCTTAATACATTCCAGGGATTCAACTCAAACTTCTATTAAAACAATTTTTTTCCCTTCTCATTATATCAATTTGTATTGCCCAAGATTGCACTACAAGTTGGTGCAGACTGCGATTTGAAATGGGATCCGCCATGCCTAGTGTGTCTTCCTATCTCAGTGTCATATTTATCCTGACTTGGGCTACTGGTCTTATTAACTAATGATAACTAATCTAAGCTGTTCCTTTAGCATCTTAGAAAATAAGTAGATTTCACCTATCCTTTTTAAAAGCAGTTGAAGATAAGGTCATTTGCTTAACTGAATTCAGAAGCGCCGTAAGCAGTGGAGGGAATTTTTCCCCTATAAAGAATAGCTATCTAAACTGACGGCAAACATCCTTTAAGACCCAGGTCAGAGGTCCCTGTTTCTATGAAGACTTTTAAACCTCCACTAGATCAGTTGTTTGGCTCTTTGTGTTCTCATCTAATGTGATTCCTTTTTTATGCTTTGGAGCCTTGCCACAAGTGTTAATTACCTCTTAATTTGTCTCCCCTCTCATCAGATTACAGCTACCTGAAGGCAGTGACATTTTTTAATTATCTTTGAACCCTAGAACCTAGAATGTGCTCAGTGTATAGTAAATACAACAAATTTTTTTTTTTTTGAGTGAATTGTAGATGGATGGATGGATGGATGCATGCATGGATGGACGAATACATATCCTTTATTTTCCCTAACCACATCATGAGGTTAACTTTGAAATTACTAAAATGTGACAACTGTGACAAGTTTATTTATTAATGTTTATTATATATGTTTATTATATATCTTTATATGTTTATTTATTATATCACATCAAAGAATAAAGGGGGTGTTAACAAATTAGTGCACTTACAGTTCAGCGAATGACCCAGTCAAAGGCCATTTCATTAATCCTGTCACTGTCCTATGAACAGGAAAACCCATTATGTCCACCCCACCGGAGATATTATATCCTGGTATCCGGTTCCATACAGTAACATTCACGTGTTACTTGTCAATGCTTTTGTTAATGAGGTTTCTCCAAGCACTGCTGATATGGGGGACTAAGCCTTAAAATAAATTGGACTAAGCCTTGAAAAAAACATTGGAAGTCTTGAAAGATTTTTACACATGATGGCTTTTCTCTGCCATGCAACACTAGGAAGTAAGTCAGCTTCAATCTCAACATTTTCAGTATTTTCAGCACTTTCAACATTTTTATTAGCATCATCTCCACATTTGCCTCAAAGAGGCAGTGTGGCTTAGTGGTTAAGACCATAAATCCTCACGCCAGGCAGCTGGGTTTGAATCCCAGTTTACTACCTTAGGAAACGCATTTCACTCAGTGTGCTAAATCTCACCACTTCAGGGGATGCGACTCACACTGAACACAACATCAGATAATGCGTGTAGAGTATTTAGGCCACTAAAACCCAGCAAGCAGAATACATCATGTAAGCAAATATCACTTTTGTCTTCCTGGCACCCCTATTAGTAGATGTTATTAACCCCATCTCTAAGATGGAGAAATTGTGGCCCAAGGAGATTAAATGACTCCTTTAAAGTTAAACAGGAAGTTGGGAGCAGCCTGCTGACTTTCCAATCTCCAGACTCCCAGGCTGGAGTATTTATTTCCACCTATGCTGAGTACCCCCTCTAGGCAAAGGAAGTATGTACTCTTTCTGAAAAATAAAAATATCTCATAATTGATGAAAAAGTTTTTGAATTCATGCTCCTAACAAAGTCTACCACATTAAATTATCAAGGGAGGTGAAAATCACATTTGTGTCTCAGAATAATAACTAGGGTTAGAATGGTTTCTGATATCATGCATTCCAGTCAACATTTTAATAACTAAAATGAATTTAAATTAAGATCTGCAAATCTACTAAAGTTACAGCTTTCACATCTATGAGGCTATATTTTAAGAACTATATTTCAATAAGGCACTACTTTTGGTTAACTGATTTGTCTCATAAAAAAAATCATTTGGTCATAAAAGAAAACTTACCTATGGAATAAAAAGAAGCTTATCTTAATTAACACTATCATGCCTGCATTATAATGTCCAAGTGCATCAGGATATTCTTGATAGTTGACTTTTTGAGTGCATTTATGGCTGCAAAGATTTGCACATTTCTTCTTTTCACAGTCAATGTGCTTCCCATGCAAGCCAGCAGACATCCTCTCTTGGCAGTCCTTGATTCTTGCAATTTCTCTTTAATGTTAAGTCCTACAAGCTGTTGGGAATAAATAATCATGCCTATTTCTTGGCATGAAAATGCCCATTCATTCACTAAATATTCAATTTCACTTCCACCATTAGCAGATTTTCTTTGTGAGTAAAAAGGTAGCTTCCATTTCTCCTCAACTTCAGCTGCATCCCAGCTGTGTTTATTAAACAGAGATTTAACATTGTCTGCCCTTTTGTTTTCTGTTCCATCGTTTTCTCCATCTGGCTCCCCCCACCAATATCCTAGTGAATATATCCATATTTTTACTGACAGTATGGTTTTTTTTGGGGTTTTTTTTTGATATCTTTCCCTGATGATAGCAGTTAACATTCCTTTAAAAGCTTACGTTTCACCTCCGTTCCCCTGTTCACATTTCAACTATGTGAAATTGGGTGATTTGAAACAATTTTAGCAGCTTCTCACTCAAATATAATCCCTTATGACTTGTGATGGTTTTGAATTCTTGGCAACCATTTTCTATGTCACTTAGAGTCTCTGTAAAGGAAGGATTGTTAAGAATTACAAGCACAGAGGCAGTGCCTTAAAGAACAAAGAAGACACATTTTATTTCAAGAAAAATAAAATGGAATTTCACAGTCACTTGCCCAGTTTCCCTCCTTTCCCAGGTGGAAATGGAAGGAGTAGAGAAAACACACCCCAACTTTTAAGGAGAAATGCAGCCCATGAACTTTCCTGGGTTGAGCACTTCTTTTCTTAAAAATGCAAAGATATTAAGCTTCAAATATTTCTGCCACTAGTCATAATGTTTTCAATTTTATTTTCTTTAAAGATTGCCCAACTAGGAGAATAAATCAAATTCTCTTTCTCTTTGTATATTGCCCCAAAAGTTAAGCTAAGTCATAGGTAAGGAAAGAACTGCTTCATTTGTGCAAACAAGATAGGTTAGCACAACTATAGTCCACAGAATTTAAAAATTATTAGTCAATCTCTCACTTTTCAGAATCAAATAATATTTTTTAAAAGTTGTTAAATAGAAAATGCTCATTCATTTGTGAAAAGTTATATGGACAAATCAATTCCAAAGAAAATTTAAAATTAATTCCAAATTTAATCATGTAACTTTGTTTTGTTATTACATTTTTTTAATCAAGAAAAATTATAATGGTCCTCAGCATAGTATTATGGTTAAGAGACTGAAGTCAGGTGACCTGGGCTCAAATCCTAGCTCTGTCACTTAGATGTTTGATGTTGGACAAATTATTCAACTTTTCTGTGCCTCAGTTTTCTTTTCTGAAAATGCAGCTGATAATAACTACTTATAGGGCTAGTATAAGGATCGAATTGTTAACCCAGATTAAGATCTTAGAACAGTGCCTGGCACAGAGTAACTTTCTGTCACTGTAACAGTTGTGGTATCTGTCAATCTGGTGCCTAGGTACATGGGTAAAAGGATACTGGGCTTACACATTGCTCCAGCAAAAGGAACTTTTTATTCTGATCCAAGAATTATTTGCTGAACACTAACTCTGTTTAGCACTGTAAAACAGAGAGATGGGTAACTAATTTATCTAGGAATTAAACCAAACTTCAGGCGCCCATAGATTTACTGAATAACAGCAAATAAAAACATAAGAAAACTGAGAAGTAGAGGAAATAATAAAAAAAGAAAAAACTCGTGAAAAAAAGTCAACTACTTAAATAGTGAAAGAAATAAGATAAAGATTATGTTCCTAATCCTATCATTTGTTTAATGATATGAAAAAAAGCAGTGCTCTGATTAGTATGATGAGTGGTGAGCTGTTTTGAAGAAGGACAAAAAAATCAGAGATAGAAGAACATACCACAGAAAAGTTGCTACAGGAAAATGTCCTGCAGATGAATAGCCTGCTTCAACATACTTGTTTAGCTTGAGTTTAGAATTCTTTTTGACATATTTCAAAGTTTACTCTCAGCCGTAAGCACTGTGCCATTGGTATAGGACTCTCCTTACCTCCCACAGGTCCGTCTTTCAGGGGACGGGGGTCAGGCCCAATGGAGTAGAAGCAGGGGCAACAGGTGAACTTCTTAATGGAAAGGTATAGGGGAGCAAAGAGCCAGGGAGGAAGAGGAGGGAAAACAGAGATTACAGAGATCCCTTAATAAGAGAAGCCCTGTGGGACCCTTTCTTAGGTTTCTATTTACTCATCTCTTTGTACCATATTATTCATATTTGTTGAGTCTTAATTTTCTCATTCATAAAATGTATATATTTCATCAGGAAACTTCTAAGCTATTCAGTATTAATGTTTTTTAACATCCATTTTTAGAAATCTAGTTTTAGCACATGAATGGTTGGTTCCTAGTTGTGAAGAAAAGTTCTAATTACCTGCCTTTTTCTTTTTTTTTTTTTTTAAGAAATAGCTGTTGAATGCTGATTCCCCAAAATATTGCCAGAACAATCTGTGGATAATGGAAAGCTGAATTTATTGCTTACCTCAACAAGTCTCTGCCTCAACAAGTCTCACTAGCATCTCAGAAGGGCAAGGGCAAAGTGACAATCTTTACAGACATTTTGAAATCTGGTTTAGTGTGGGAGGTGGGGCTTGGTACAGTTGGAGAAGGATCATAATATAGGTTTGGTGGACACAGCAAGGCAAGGATTTTGAACCAACGTGTTCAAATGTCAATTTTCCATAGTCTTCCAAAGTTTTCTCACTGGAGCCATCACCATAGACTGTTGATCTAATCTCTCTCTCTCTCTCTCTCTCTCTCTCTCTCTCTCTGGATGACCTGATTCTCTACTTTACTGGGACAAAGCCACTTGACATACACTCCTTGAATTCTTCTTTGTCCATCAAAAGCTCTTGATTTTATCCATTCTTTATTCTTTATTTCCCTCTCAGAGAACAATCCATTCTTCCTCTTAAAATTCTATCTATCGCTTGGTCTTACCCTGTTTTCATCCTCACAGCGACTCACCCATTAATTATCTGCTCTTTTTTTACATGTTAACCTTCTCATTCCTCATGATTCCTTCCCCATGGCCTAAAACACATGGTTGTGTATCCTTTAGTATAAAATAATATCTAGTGGGTCTTTGGGCTTCAAGTCATAGTTTTCTCCTGTTCTTTCTCTTCTGCCTGAGTCTCTATCCCTTGTTTCCTTGACAACTCCTGGCAGCCTTAATCAGAGATTGAAAAAAGAAAAGCTACCCCTCAACTCCAAATCCTTCTGTAGGTATTACCCTCTCACTGTCCAATCCTTTCCTTCTCTGCCAAGATTTTAGAAAGCGTAGCTAAAGCTGCTTGTCTACACTTTCTCACTCCCATTTACTTTCCATTTCACTGTAATCTAGCTGCCGTGGTAAGGTTGCAAGTGATTTCCTAAGTGCCAATTTCAAGGGAAAATACAAATTCTTTATCTTTGTGGTATTTGACACTGCTAATCACTCCCTCTTCATTGAAAACCATGCTTCTTTAGCTTCTGACACCATACTTTCTTGATTCCTTTCTCTCCTCCAAAACTTCTTTCTTTCTCTCTCTCTAATTGGGTCCCTTTTCTACATCTTCTCTTTAAGTGTTACAATTATTTGACGTTTTGTTCTCCGTTCCTCATTTTTATCATAATATCTGGTACCATGGGTGATTTTACCCATTAACATCACCCATGGATAATTTCCTAAATTTAAATTTAAAAATTTCCAGTATGGCCCTTTCAGTTTCAGATGCCCAGTAACCTGTTAAACATTTCCACTTGGATCAAATTTATTATTTCCAAAATGAGTTTATACTTTCTATAAAAGCTCTTCCTTTCATCCTTGACTCTATTGATGGAACCATTGTCCACTATCCAGTTTCCCCAGCTTCTCAGGAGATAAGTAGCACTGGCGACACTTGTTAATCAGATTACAAGGCCTATCAGCTAGAAGTTCTGAATCATTTCGCTTCAGTCAGTAGTTTGGGAAGCACAGACGGAACCGAACTTCATTCTTGCCCTCTCCGTTGGCTTCCCTCCTACCCGACCCACTTGGTCACTGGGATATGTCCATTGTATCTACCAAAGATTTCTCAACCCACACCTCTCCTCTCATTCTTCACTGTTACAGCTTTAGTCCTGGCCCTTGTGAGCTGTTTAGTGCCTTCAGTTGAGTGTCTTCAGTTCTCTGCTTACAGTAGTCCCCACCCCTTATCTGCAGTTTTGCTTTCTGAGGTTTCAGTTACCCATGGTAAACCACAGTCTCAAAATATTAAATGGAAAATTCCAGAAATAAAACAAATTCATAAGTTTGAAATTGCATGCTCTTCTGAGGAGGGTGATGATATCTCACGCCATCCCGCTCCTTCCCACCTTGGACATGAATCGTTCCTTTGTCTAACATATCTGTGCTGTATGTGCCGCCCACTCATTCGTCACTTGGTAGTGGTCTCAGTTGCCAGCGAGAGACCACATTGGCATAACTTTTATTACAGTATGTTGTTATAATTGTTCTACTTTATTATTAGTTACTGTTGTTAATCTCTTACTGTACCTAATTTATAAATTAAACTTTATCATAGGTATGTATAATAGGAAAACACATAGTATATATAGGTTTTTGTACTATCCATGGTTTCAGGCACAGACTGGGGTTCTTGGAACTTACCTCCATGGATGAGGAGAGACTACTGTACTCTATAAACCTGAGCCTTCTAATCTCGTTTTGCTGAACATTTATTAGGCTATGTTTTTTTCTCATCTCTGTTTCCTCTTCCTGAAATACAATTCCCCATGTTAGCCTCCTTTTTTTTGAGACCCAAGTAAAGTAGGTTAGAACATGGTTATGTGGAACATGGCAGATACACAGTGCTTTTGAATGACTAAATCTTTGTGTATTTCTTTATTTAGTTTCATCCTGGATGTAGCTTTTCATTTTCTTGCCAAGGGAGCAGTGTTTTACTGCAGAAACATGGGTACACTATAGCCTACATTTTTGGCTTCAGGTAGGTTTGAGTTCAATTCCCATTATTTCTGTGTAATGATTACAGGATTTTAGAAAAGCTCCTTAAACTTTCTAAGCCTGACATCCTCATTTTAAAAATAGAGATGATAGTAGTGAGGATTACATAACATAGTGGAAGCAATGTATTCAGCCCAGTTCCTGGCACAATTGGGGAATCTTCGTATAGGGTGATAATTTATAGTCCAAATGAGAACTCTGGAGAATTAAAAAGGGTGCTATTAGTAAGTTTTCTGGGAACAGGTGTCCATGGCAAAGGAGGAACCCTACATACAGGAGGAACTTTCAGACCACCATCTCATTGGAAGGGGGAAAACAGCTAAAGGATTTGCCTTGACGTTGTGTTGGCTCAGAAATCCCAATATTTTAACATATAGTACTTGTTTGGGGTAGGCTTGGGGTGGACTAACCATCCCCTTTGCACCATAATTTCTTGGCACATGACAGATGCATAATACTTGTATGAGTGGTCTTTATAATTATTGATCCAGGAATCTTCTCTGGCCATGCCGGTTTCTATTTTCACTTCAAATCTAGACTTTGAGATGTTGTTTGCATTCTCCCTGACTCAGACATTAGTCTTTCACCCTCTTAGTCTCTCTAGATTGGGCATCCAATGCTGGCTCTCTTGTAGGGCACATCTATTGTTCTTTGGCAAATGGAAAAGAGGCCTCATGTATTCTGTGCTCGGGATGAGAGATTTGGTGAGGCTACTTCTTCCTCATCTTATTAGCCTTAATTAGGCAGCTGGAGATACATTCTACACATCTGGTTTCTAGATAGCTCTCTCACCTACCAGGAAGCTCTTTTGGGGCTACTGACAAAACAAATTACATCCCTGTAATTTTCTATGCTATTCAAAAATGGTGGAAATTCACAGTGCTCTTCTGGCATTTTCTAATACCATAATCATTCATGCCCCATCCTTCACACTCCAGCTTCACACATATGCTGGTGCTGTGATTTACTAATTTGCAGGAAGAGAAATTGCCAGTCCTCAATCTAGTCATTCCCAATCTTTTCTTAAGGGGAACAAGTCTTACAGGGGGAGATTATTTGCTTTTCCTGATCACTCCCATCCCCCACATTAGGTTCTCTGCTCATGTGCTCTCACAAAACCCTGTGCTTCCTGTAACCTACCCAGCCTTTTCATGATTTGCTATAACTATGTCGTTTTTTGTCTGTCTCATTCAATAAATTATAAGTTTCTTGAATGCAAAACCTATTTCTTATTTATCTTTTTATCTCCAGAATGCGGCACAGTTCTGGCATATGTGGATTCTCAAGAAATGTTTAAATGGATGATAATTATTACATGCAAATACTCCAAGAAGTACTAAGAGTCATGTTCTTGGTCATATTTCAAAGCAGTATGCTGGTGAGCTAAGTGTCTATACTGCAATTTAGGAAATGTCATTAGCACGGTGAAAAAAATCTAGTTTGGCTTTGACCTTCCTTGCTTATTTTTATCCCAAAGCGACCTTTGCACCTGAGTTTCCCTCACTTCAGTGTGAAGAAAGTCCAATCCAGAGCCCACCTGCCAAAGAGAGACACCAGAAGAAAAGCCCCAGGGTCGGCAGGTCTCTGGGCTTCTCACCAGCCTTCAGGGGAAGACAATAACACAGTGGTTGTTTTCCCTAATATTACCTGTAAGTCTAGAAACTGGAGAAAAGTCATAACACTTCCCAATGGCATGGAGGACATCTAGAGAGTGTCTTAGGCTCAGAAAACCTGTTATGAATTGATATATTGGCTTTAATTTGGAATGACTTTGTTTTCAATTCAAACACTTAAATTGTTTGTCACATTGTCAGTCACTGCAAATAACTAGGGCTGGGTACAAAGCAGATGTTTAACAAATACTTGCTAAATGATCCATGCAAACTTTGTGCATTCTTTTCCTTATAGATATGCATGTTTAGTCTCTTCATAAACACCACATGGCACTTTATTTTCAGTTTCTCTTTATGTCTATTTTCACATTAAAAAAATCATTAAATTTATACTTTTTTCCAGTTACCAAACTAGGTGCTAGAGAATCTCAGATTAGTTGTGAGCCATCACAGCCCTCAAGGAGAAAATGATTCTGGTGGGAGGGGCATAAAAATAAACATAATAAATAGTGGAATAGAAGAAATAAATGATAGAGAAGTGCTCTATTTGTTATGGAAGCACAAAGGAAGGTTGAGCTAACTAGCCAACTTGGGGGATAGCAATGGTGGTAGAGATATTTTGGAAGGCTTGCTGGAAAGGGACACTGAGTTAAATCATATGGAATAAACAGAAATTAGGAGGTGGATAGTTAGAAAACAGGTGGACATATCAGGCAAGAGGACAACATGAGAAAATCTGTAGGACAAGCACAGATTCAAAAGGAATGAGAGGCAGTTGAGCATCCTGTTTCAAGTGGGAAATGGGAAGGGGTAAAGTGGGAGGAGCAAGGCAGAGTCAGATCATATAAAGAAATCGTGACTTTGTTTTCTCTGTGTTGGAGAATTATTGAAGAATTCTGAGTAGATTTGCAGAAATGGAATACTGTATCTGAGAGGAAGGGGATGGATTTGATAAAGACAAGACTGTTTAGAATAGAAGTAAGGGGGAAGGTGATAAAGCTAGTCCCTGTGTGTGCAGTCTTGGTGACTGGGTACCTGGTTTGAGAATGAGAAGCATAGTGGTTAAAAGTATTGTCTCTGGAGCGACATGGCCTGAGTTCAAACCTCAGATTTGCCACTGCTGTGTGACCTTGGGCAGGTGACCTGATCTTGCTGGTGCGTCATTTCCTTCATCTGTGGGGATGATATAAAAAATAACTACCTCTTAAGACTGTTGTGAGGACCAAATGAATAAGTAGGTATGAAGTACTTAGAATCATGTCTGGCACATTGAAAGTACTATAGAAGTGTTTACCACTTTTATTTTCAGAAAGGAACAAGTTCTAAAGTGGAAGAGGCTGAATTCAGTTTTAGACATTTTGGTATTGGAAATTCATTTGAAGACATCCAACAGTTGGTTGATATGTTCATTCAGAGTGACAGAGAAAGGGCTTGGCTAGAGGTATAGACATTTTGAAATTTCAGTATGTAAATAAGTCTGATTAAAAACATGAAGATAAAGTCAGTAGAAGGAAGGAAATAATAAAGATTAGAGCAGAGATAAATGCAATAGAGAATAGAAAAACAATAGAAAAAAAAATCAACAAAACCCAGAACTGGTTTTTCAGAAAGATCAACAAAATTGATAAACTCTTAGCTAGACTGAGAAAATAAAAGAAGACTCTAGTATCTAAAATTAGGAATGAAAGAGAGGAGACATTATAACTGATATCACAGAATAAAAGGGATTACAAAAAACTACTAAAAACAATTATATATCACCAAATCAGTTAACCCAGAATAAATAGATAAATTCTTAGAAACATGCAACCTACTGAGACCGAGTCATGAAGAAATAAAAATGTGAACAGATCTACAACTAGTGAGGAGATTGAAGCAGAAGAAAGAAAGAAAGAAAGAGAGAGAGAGAGAGAGAGAGAGAGAGAGAGAGAGAAAGAGAGAGAGAGAGAAAGAAGAAACCTCCAATAAATAAAAGCCCAGGGCCAGATGGCTTCAATGATGAATTTACCTAACATTTAAAGAATTAACACCAATTATTCTCAAGCTCTTCCAACAAATCAAAGAGGAAAAAACATTCCCAAACTCATTCTATAAGGCCAGCATTACCCTGACACCAAAACCAGATAAAGAAAAAAAAAAAAAAAACGGAAAATAAAAACAATGTCCCTGATGAATACTGATGTAAAAATCCTAAACAAAATAGTTGCAAACCAAATTCAGCAGCCCATTAAAGATCATACACCATGATCAGTAACATTTATACCTGGGATGCAAGGATGATTCAACATGAAAATCAATCAGTGTGATACCCACATAAACAAAATGAAAGGAAAAAATCACATGATCATCTCAATCGGTGCAGAAAAAAAGCATTTGACAAAATTTAGTACACTTTTATGATAAAAACAGTCAACAAACTAGGAACTGAAGAAAACTACCTCAACATAATAAAAGCCCTATATGAAAACTCCATAGCAATCACACTCAACAAGGAAATATTGAAAGTTTTTCCTCTGAGATCAGGAACAAGGCAAGGATGCCCATTTCCACCGCTACTACTCAACCTAGTACTGGAAGTTCTAACCAGAGAAATTAGATAGGAAAGAAACAAGGCATAAAAACTGGAAAAGAAGAAGTAAAATTATCCCTGTTTACAGACATTATCTTCTATGGAGAAAACCCTAAAGATTCCATCAAAAAGCTGCTAAACCTAATTAACAGTTTCAGCAAAGTTGCAAGATACAAAATCAATACTCAAAAGTAAGTTGTGTTTTTATACACTAACAGTAGCCAATCTGAAAAAGAAATTAAGAAAATACTCACATTTATTATTGCATCAGAAAGGATAAAATACTTAGGAATAAACTTAACCAAACAGGTAAAAGACTTGTACACTAAAAACTATAAAACATTGTTAAGTGAGAGAAATAAAGGAAGATATAAATGGAAAGATATACTGTGTTTGTGCATTCGGAGATTTAATATTGTTTAAATGTCCACACTAAAATGATCTACATATTAAATTCAATCTCTATCAACATCCTAATTGCAGTTTTTGCATAAATAGGAAAACCATCCTAAAATTCACATGGACTCTCAAAGAACCCTAAATAGCCCAAACAACCCTGACAAAAAAGAACAAAATTGGAGGCCTCATATTCCTTGGTTTCAAAACATACCACAAAGCAACAGTAACTAAGATGGTGTGGTACTGGCATGAAGACAGATATGTAGACAAATGGAATGGAATGGAAAGTACAGAAATAAATGATAGCATATATAGCCAAATAGTTTTTGAAAAGGGTGCCAGAACTACACAGGGGGGAAAATAGTCTCTTCAACAAATGGTGGTGGAAAAACTAGATATCTACATGCAAAAGAATGAAGTTGAACCCTTGCTTTACACTATATACAAAAATTAACTCAAAATAGATTAAAAACCTAAATGACAGTTTTAATACTATTAAACTCCTAGAAGAAAACATAAGGGAACAGTTTCATGACGTTGGATTTGGCAATGTTTTCTTGCATGTGAAACCAAATACACAGGCAACAAAATAAAAAAATGACAAATGAGATTATACCAAACATAAAAACTTCTGTGTGTCAAAGAAATAATAAACAGAGAGTGAAAAGGAAATCATGGAATGGGAGAAAATATTGGCAAATCACTTTTCCAATAAGGATTTAATAGCCACAATATATAAGGAACTTCTACAACTCAGCAGCAACAATAACAAAAACAAAATAACCCAATTAAAAAATGGGCAAAGGACCTGAATAGACATATCTCTGAAGAAGACATACAAATGGCCAATAATCACATTCAAAGATGTTCAGCATAACTCATCATTAGGGAAATGCAAATCGAAACCACAAGATATCATCTCACCATCTGGATGGATACTATCAAAAGAACAGAAGATAACAAGAGTTGGAGAAGAGGTGAAGAAATTGAAACCCTTGTGCACTCTTGGTGAGAATGTAAATTGGCACAGACACTATGGAAAAGGTTCCTCAAAAAATTAAAATATGATCCAGCAATCTCACTTTACGGTATGTATCCAAAAGAACTCAAAGCATGATCTCAGAGGTTTTGCATTCCTATGTTTATTGCAGCATTACTGACAATAGCCAAGAGGTTGAAGCAAACTAAATGTCCTTCGGCAGATGAATGGGTAAACAAAATGTGGTCTATACATACAACAGAATATTGTGAAGTCTTGAAAAAACAAGACAATCCTGACCCATGCTACAACATGGATGAACCTCAAGAACGTTATACTAAGCAAAATAAGTCAGTCACAAAAGGACAAATACTGTGTGATTCCACTCTTATGAAGTATTTAAAGTAGTCAAAATCATGAAACAGAAAGTAGAAAGACGGTTATTAAGAACTGGGGTGGGAGGGAAAATTAGTGTTTAGTGGGTGTAGAGATTCAGTGATACAAGATGAAAAAGTTCTGGAGATTTGCTGCACAAAAATTTAAATACACTTATATTAAAATTGTACACTTACAAATGGTTCAGAAGGTAAATTTAATGTTATGTGGTTTTTTAACCACAATAAAGAAAAGTTAAAAAAACAAAACAGGAGGCTAGTTAGAATTCCTTAGGAAACATATGGCAAATGAGGAGAGCAGGCCAAGAATGGAACAGAGATTCCTCTAAGATTCCTTAGTATCCTTTGGGAATGTGTTAGGATTGGGTGGACACCACACATAACCATTAAGAAAACCTGCTTCTTACCTTGTGTTATAAATCTTCTTTTTCTTTCTAGAAGAGTTGAGAATCTCAACAATGGATTATTTCCTAACTTGAATCTTATTACTGTAATGATTTCAGTAAGAGGAATTAGCAGATAACAGAAATGCAACACGAAAATAAGTGATGGGATGGAGCTCAGGAAACATAACGGATAGGCCATCCAAGAAATGAGGAAGTCAGCTCTGGAAAGTAAAGACGCAAAAACTCAGCAAGGATAAAAAAGTGGGCCTGGAGTCACTCTAGGAGATGTCTGCTGGCTGTGCGTGAGGTCAGAACGATAAGCAAAGTTGGAGAACATGAAGTGCAGCTGAAGTCTGTGGGAAAACTAAGGTTAGCGACATACTACTATGGTGACTAGGTTTCTAAACCAAAGTTGGGCCACAGGTCTGACAGGGTGAAATGTTTAAAACCACAAACGTGGTGGAAAATCTAGGATATTTGGCAGCCATTCCCATGACACTCCTTGGAATATGCAGTGCCTTGAACTACCTGCAGGTATTCTGAAGAAAAGAAAAGCCACCATTGATAAGATGTGACAGGCAAGTTATGAGCAGGATGACCAGAGAAAGAGATGACAGGCAGGAGAAGGTGGCATTTAAGTTGGGTTTACTCATACACAAGTGAATTGACTTGGCCCTCTATCTACTCCCATTCCCACCACAGCCTATACCTCCAGTGGCCCAGCAGGATGACCTGGCATCCTTGAATCTTCATGAATGATTCTAAGGAGCAGAACTGAAGGAGAAAACACAAGCTTCTTTTTATAAACCAGGCCCTGCTCCCATTATTGAATGGGCCCATCAATTTAGCTCCTTTACAGGCACTAAAGTCTTCAGCAAAACATTAGTTAAACCTTTAATTCAAACATTATAGCTAAGAAGGAATGGGGGTGGGTAACCCAGGCCCTAAATATTAATAATAGAGATCACATTCTTAGTAGCACCAATGATTCTGCATGTATTTATGTTTCTGAGGAGGTAAGTAATCCACATACTTCCTGCAGCCGAGAACTTGATGTTAGAGCATTTTGTATGTAAATAGTGTCTCTCTCTGCAGGGCAGCTTTCAAATAGAAGGAACTCTTCTCCCTCCCAAAGTTCTATTATATTATTGGCCAAAGAATCCCATCTCTCTCCCTTCTGTCTGTCTGTCTGTCTGTCTGTCTGTCTGTCTGACTCTCCCTGCCTCTCTCTCTCTCTCTCTCTCTCTCTCTCACACACACACACTCAAAAAATGCAGTTATACTTAAAAGTTAATGTAATGTTCTCTTTAATGGGAAAGTCATTCCAAGTGCGGGAAGTTGGTAGAGATGAAAGGAAGCATTGGCTCAGATCACCCAGGACTCTATTAGGCTATATCTTCCTGAGGACATTTTATCTTGAGTCTATCTCCCTAAAAGAAATGCCATTTTCTTTCTTACCATCATCTCTGAAAAAACCTATAGTAATCGTCGGTGCATCTCTCTGGGCTCTTGAACAAGCATTTAATTGAGAGCTTCTTTTTGATAATCTTTCAGATGTGAGCATGTCACCTGGGCCAGTCAGGCCTTCATGCCTTAGTAGCACAACCCTTTGCAAATAAACAAAGCTTTGAGATTCTGGGGAAAAATGCAGCTTACACAGCACTTAGGAGTGCTCAAAGGGCCTCTGTTCCCTCTCCATACTAATGTGGTTTCACAAGAAGACCAAGATTATTTTATTGCCCCAGGATGCCAGGAAATTTTCATTTGGCTCCCTCAGATCTTTGGGATAAAAGTGGGACAGTAAGGAAAAGAATTCCCTTTGCTGTCTTAGATTTCTGTTCTCCAGGAAAATATGTTATGTTTTCTAAGATCAGATACTCTGTCATTTATTTTTAGCTTTAGTAACTGTATTATTTTACATCCCCTAGTCCCCATTTTTTTTCAAAGGAATATCTCCCCCTCTGCTCCTTCCTGTTTTGGATCCTTTCATGGGATTCCACTTTTGGCTAAAATACAGGTAGTGTCTTTCACACATCATAGACTTATTGACTGATATAGAAATGAAGGACACAAGTATTTCCTAAGTAGAAATTATAATCATAATTAAAAACTAACAAAGTATACTTTCTAGTATACCCCAAACAGTTCGTACTAGTTTTTGAAGTGTGGACTGTCAGGATACGGTTGAAGTTATCCATTTGATAGCTTATGAGAAAGCACCTCTCTGACCACCCTTTATTATATTGTGCTTGTCTTGATCTATCACCTTCACTCTGCTTAATTTTTCTTCATAGCACTCAACACCTAACATATTTGTTTATTTATTGTGTGTCTCTCTCCACTGGATGGAATCTCCATAAATGAAAAGCTTGGGTTTTATCTCTGTAGTACTTCTGGTGCTCAGAAACTATATGATGAATGAATGAATGATGCTAGGATAGGGAGGAGTAGCTTATTCGTGTATTAAAAAAAAAAAAAAGTAGAATGCTGACTTAAAACCTTAAATCAGTTTCAAAAACTCTTATTCCTTTTCTTAAGCTCTCACCTTGAATAATTCTGGCTCAGCTTTGCAATATAATATTTCATAAATTCCACAAGCAATGAGAAAGAAAAAAATCTGTAACTTCACTTTTTTACTGAAGTGAGAGAAAGTAGCCTCTCTTTCTCTTCCCTCCCCCACCCCCATCACCCACTCCCACCTCTCATGAGTAGGAAGCTCTAGTGTTCAGTTTCTCACACACAAGTGCTTGGTTCTCTGTACTTTTTATATCCTGGCACTGGTGCTCAGCATTGCTTCCCTGGAATTCTGCAACAGCATCTGGTCTTGCAAACTATATCAGCATTTGACAAAACCGGAATCCAAAGCTTTCTACCATTTGTGAAATTAAGAACGTTATAAAAATTTCCAAAATGGGAAATAAAAACATAATAACACTGTCATGTTGAATTCATTTGGGAAGCAAATGGAGGTACAAATAATAAATCACAATAAAATTAACATAGGTAGGGCTGGCCCGGTGGCTCAGGTGGTTGGAGCTCCATGCTCCTAACTCCGAAGGCTGCCGGTTCGATTCCCACATGGGCCAGTGGGCTCTCAACGACAAGGTTGCCAGTTCGATTCCTCGACACCTGCAAGGGATGGTGGGCTGCGCCCCCTGCAACTAGAAAACGGTAACTGGACCTGGAACTGAGCTGCACCCTCCACCACTAAGACTGAAAGGACAACAACTTGAAGCTGAACGGCACCCTCCACAACTAAGATTGAAAGGACAACAATTGACTTGGAAAAAAGGCCTGGAAGTACACACTGTTCCCCAATAAAGTCCTGTTCCCCTTCCCCAATTAAAAAAAAAAAAAATTAACATAGATATGTTTTTCACACACATTTTCCTCTTGAGTTATCAGGTATTCCCTCTCCTCTTCAACTCTGTTCTCCAAATGCCCAAATGAAAAATTGCACACTGAATAAACATGTTCTATAGGGGATGTGTATAATAAATCTTATTAGAAGGGAAATTTCTGCTAAGCTGATTTCTTCCCCGGTTGCTTTCGAAGAGTTTTCTCCAAATGCTTTTGACCGTAAATTTAATAAATTGCTTTTTTGATTTTGAAAATTTGCTTCTCACATATTTGACTTTTATTGGTTCTCCATCATGTGCTGGGCACCTCCATTTATATTGTTTAATTTGACACTCACACTTAATTCATGAAGTAGATGCCTCTTCCCTAATAAGGGATTCTAAAGTTCAGAAAGGTTAAGATGCACACTCAGAGTCACATAGAGAGCAAGACACGGAACCAGGACTCAAACCAAGATCGTCTTGACTTGAAATCCCATGCTCCAACCCTTCTCTATTAAACTTCCCATCTGATTTTCTACATAGCCACATATTTATTTCTCATTCTACTGGGGGTGGGGGAATCCCCATATAACTAGAAAACATGGCTTAGTTAAGAGCACTGGTCTAAGGGAGGTAGTATTGTTTAGGGCTTGGTTTTCTTACCTGTAGCATGGACAAGGAAGTCTTTGAGGTTTCTTCTAGTCCTAAATTTCTATGGTAGTAACATGGTCTTAATTGAAATCAATAAAAATAAAATAATTTAAAAATATAAGTGTTTCAGTGCTAGGAGCTATATTCCAAGCTTTTCCATTATTTGAAAAGAAGGAATATATAAAAACATTAAATTTTAGAAAGTGTTCATATCTAGTATAGTTATAAATTTAAATCTGGATTAAAATATTTTTTTTAATTTAATTCATCTAGTTAGGATAGTTACAACTGCAAATGGCTATATATATATATATATATATATATATATATTATAGTATACATAGCTATAGATATACATATACATATGTATTATATATGTTGTATATACATTTTAATATTTAAATATGTGTGTGTGTGTGTGTGTGCGTGTGTATGTATGTTTTAAGTCTGACTAGATGCTTCTGATTTTTACTGTTTCCTAAAAGGCACAAAGTAATTCTCAGGCTGGGCTTTAGGAAAGGTGGCAAACACTGTTGCTTATGAGAAGGGGCATGTGACAGGGCATGCGACCAGGACATCCCCAACACAAGCACTACCCTGGGCTCTGGGGGGCTGAGTAGGGGTCCTGAAAGCCATCTCCTTGTTGCCATTTTATTCTCCAAGGTTTGACAAACAACCACCCCTCCCCCCAACTCCTGACACTTTAAAACTGGTGAAGAGGGCACTGGTCTTTCTCAAAGTAAAAAGCCCTGTGCCAAAGCCTTCCTGATAGTTCATCTATGGTAAAATGTAGGTGTAATACCAGAGTCTCATTTTCATTTGGAAGCTAATGTTTCCTGATCTGAAGTTTTGCCTTTTCCTTTGAATGGTCAGTTATTTTTTTAATGTCCTTTGATTGCCCTGTTCCATAAATCACATTGGTGCTTTCTGTTAATAATGTTTATATACATTAGCATGTTTTCCACTAAATGTATACGTATTCGTCACCGCTTCCTTAAAGTACTAAAAATCTCTTAAAGCACTAGTATCCCGAAGTACAACTGCCGAAGGGCATTGTATCAATCCAAGTTAAAAAAAAAAGTTGAAACACATTTTGAGTACATTTTCTTTGAGAATGTTACTATTTTTGTCTAGTGGAACTTTCACTTTTGAGGGGAGTGGTAGAAAAAAGATCTCAGAAGACTTTTACCATAAACACAGCTTTATAGAGACAATGTGTAGTGCAAGGAATGAGAAAAACAGGAGAACCGTTTCATTGGCAAGATACATAAGTTAGTATGTGGATTTGCCAAGATAGCACTGACATTGTGAAATCTGACATTCAGAATTGCTAAGATCTGAATGCTCTCCTCAAACGTTGTTTAAAGATGGTCCTCACTTTCAAAGCGCATCTACCCACGTTGTATCTTTCATCCAGAAATTCTACTATCTAAACATTCCAGAGACTTTGAAATGGAAATTGTCTCCATAAAGCAATATTTTTTTAGGGGTGAGGCCAAAATCTCAGGGAAAACCGTCCCTTAAAATCTTTATCAAAGTGAATAAAACTTCAAATTGAAATTCCCCATGCATTTGATGTTAACGTCTGTTCATGTTTTGCGAATGTATTTTAATGAAATGATCTTAAGTCAGGATGCAGCATATATCTCATCATTTGTTGGAAGAATTAAGTCCAGAAGGAAAGTCAGAGAGGTTCATTGAACAGGTGAACAAGTATAGCTGAGACAAATAATCCCATCTGCTGAACATAGCCTTTATTTTCTAATGTGGTTGGTAGAGGAAAACTACATATGAAAAATACAATAGTGAGCGGTTAAATATTTTAATAACAGCTTCATTTTAAGGTGACAATAAAAGGAGAAGTCATTTACACAAATGTCCCCATATGTGCATATGCACACTGATATACGAGTATACACATAGACACATACACACACACATACCTTTCAACCATGCCAGATTTACCTATGGTCTGGAGAGTAAGATTTTCATCAGGTTATGGAATTAAGCCTAACCTTACTTTCTCATGTTAAGCATTTGTTCTGACATATGGGTTTTTTTTTTTCTTCCAACCTTCTTGGGTTTTTTTCTTATTCCATTTTTATAGGACAGCTTTGACTCTGTACTAAACCATGCCACTAACACGTTACTTAATCTAACTGGCACATTGTAAAATTTTACACATGCGCTCATCCAGATAATTACACAATTAATTTTCACTTAGTTCAGCTGAAACGGGGATAATGAAATTTCCACTGGTGTAATGTTACGTCCAGGGGCCAAGGGTCAGTTTCCTGTTTGGATAAGGGTGAGTTTAAAGAGGATTTCTGACAGTCTCCTTACTTCAACTGGTTCTAAAAACATTGCAATGGAATTTCAATTTACAGCTCAGTTCAATGAAAGGAGCAGATGTTGGGAGTGTGCCACTGCTATGTAAGAGCCTCCTTCCACACAGGTGTGCGAAGGAAATCATCAGCTCTTGCTTTAAAGACATGTCTCTTCTACCTTCCTTTCTGGAGTGAAAAAGTGGCTGACAGACACTTGGAATTCGTTTTTCCCTTAAGATTTAGACATCTGCTGAGCTGTGATGTTAAAGGAAAGGTTTTAGTTCCCATTGCCCTTAATTCTAAAGGGAAACAGTAGAATCTCAATCACTAAGTTGTCCGTGAATTTAGAAGATAGTTGAAATCATATTGTCGTGAAATTTCTTCACAGAGCAAAAGTGGACCAGGATCAGGGTTTTCCTGGTGGTAAAAGTGAAGAAATTTTACTTTGAAAGAAAGTATAAATCTTAATCTTTCCTTGAAAGTTTGCTACTTTTGCTGTAATTTCAAGGTTTAAATGCCTAATCCTTAGCACTAGTTGGGTATCTTACAAACAGCCATGAAAGGTGCCCAATAAGAAAATTATAGATATCTTGACTAACCCATTTTTTTCTTTAAAATATTCCTTGCACTGAAGAATCAGACATATTGCTAAAACTAAATGTGGGTGAAAGAGGAACTTGTTTTTAACGCAAGTCAGTTTGATGTTAAATCAGTATGCATGTAAAAAGCTCATTGTGTTGTGGGTGATAAAATTGCCTGATCAAAGCGATATCTGTTAATAAAGTCTCAGTGGGTACTAGGTTTTGATGTCAATTCCTGTCTAGGTTAACGTTAAGGGATGAAGAATTGCTTTATAGCTGAATCCAGATGCCCTGAACACTGCCATGTTAAGGCAGAGGCTGTGATGTTTACCTATAGAGATGATAATAGGAATTACTAAACAGAAATATGGAAAGTACAGTATATCACTATTAATAGCCAAGTATGTTTCTTCTAATTGCATTGGAAAACTCACATGTTCATGTTAAAACTCAAGAAAAAGAGATTTTAGCTTATAGTAGCATATTGATTCCATATTTTCCGAAGAAATAAGTTCACCTTCTAATATAAGTCAATCTTACATAGGTCAAAAATAATTTAGGATAAAACACCTTGTACTTAAAGGGAGGAGTTTACAAAACGTGTCCAAGTAGAATATATTTCTCTTTTATTTACAAGGTAATAAGCTCGACCCTGCTCTTCCTCCAACATGCCAGGCATGCTTCTGCCTTCAGGTCTTAGCACTGGCTATTTTCTCTGCCTGGAATCCTTGTGCTCCAGATACCTACAAGATAGTCTCTCACTTCGAAGCATTTGCCCAAATCTACTTTTTCAATGAAGTCTATACCCTGACCATGATAACCTGAAATTGCAGCTCACACTGTCCTACCCACTCCCTTGGCCCTTGCTCTTCCAGATTTCATTTACTCTGATCTACTTTCCTGACTTCATAACACTTATCATATTCAAACATGCTACAAAATATACATATTTATTACACATCTATTGTTTATTGTCCTCCAGTGGAACGTAAGCTCCAGAATGGCGGGGATCTTTGTTTTGCCATATCCCAAGCACCTGGAATGGTGCTTGGTGGGTGCTCAATAAATATGTGCTGAATGACTGACTGAATGAATACCCTCTGTGAGGCTACACACTATTTCTCTTTTACTCCTTGCTGCAATCACAGAAACTAACATGATCCTTAACAGACATGAGAGGCTCACTATTATTGAGTGAATAACCAGGTGTAGTCATTCTGCTTTTATATGCTGGAGATGCAGAGCATTCTGGGAAGGCTAACCACTCTAAGACCAATGATTGCCTCAAGAGTATAGCATGTCAGGAAACAACTTTCCAATCTGCAGGTCACTAAATCTCTGGGTTACCAGAACACATACATCTGTCCTGCTCTTGGCTTATGCCCTATCTTGAACCAGTCATTCGATTTGCTTTGAGTTCACAGATTTTCACCCTTATTCTCACAAACATTCAGAGGGATCAATTTTTATGCTATGGTAGATACTATGGATCAGAAGAATATTTATCTTACTTCTAGGCTGGACTTGGGGGACAATATAACATACATTATTAAACATACATAACATACTTCTATTCTATTAAGAAAAACATCATAAAACTTTGGTTGTGCTTAATGCATACAAAAAAAGCGTGAACACATTTCTGGAAATAATAAGGCTGCAAACCTGTCCCCTTTGGGGTGGGCAAAAAGCTTTTTCCTTGAGTGATCCTGAAGCATCCACTAGAGTTGTTATCATACTTGGGCTGCTGATGAAAAAGTCACTGCTTGGGCTTGAGCAATGGTCATTGAAAAGGCAGCTATTAAAGGATGGGGTTGTGGGGGGTCTGTTAACTTTCCATTTGAGGATGATGAAGGAGCTCTTATGATTTTTTTTCTTAGGAGTGTAGAATACAAATATGCTATATGTCACATTTTTAAATAAAATAAAGGACATGGTTTCTTGTAGGTTCTTTCTAATTTGTCATGTTGTTTTCAATGAACTCTGTTGTGTAACATTGATTTGAAGTAAAATTAAAGAGGAAGTGGATGATTTCGATGCCAGTGTCCCACCTTGCATCATTATCGCATGCTGAATGATTTGCATTTCATAGCAATGCCACTTTTCTAGAGAAGTTCTGGCCAAACTTGAGGTTAGCTAGCTCCACAATGAGGAAGTACAGAGGCCAATAAAAGTCATTCTGCCATTAGACTATGATTATTAGCACTTCTGTGACAAATGCCAGCATTTTTTTCCCTCTACCACCTAAGTCTCTGAGACACAAGCACCTACTGAGTTCGTCTCTTCTTCCATCGTCAAGTAAACCCAACCATAATCACCTTCGTGTACCGTCTAGATCCCAGACTTAGAGGAATCTCCCTGGCAAGATCAGTCCAGAAAATTTTCATCTGTTTTGATACCCACACTTTTCTCAATTGCTGTCCTAAGCACCGATTTTCCCCTTTCTCCATTCCCTAAATTCATTGAATTTTCTGAGATCACACATTTAATTTCCAATGACATTCTGTACTTTTAGCCAAGGTCCTCAGGGAATTTAGACAAAGGGAAAAACATCACTTATAAATGAACAGTGTTTTAGGGTCTCTGTTCTTTATATACCATTGAAAACTGGGTGATGGATTTGCAATCCCCATGGCCTTTATCTGTCACTTCTTAATAGAATCACTACATTGCTTCCATATGTTCAGTTATTATACTTCCTCCATTTCATTTTGGCGCTTCTCCATGCACTGTGACTGAGTATCTAGTGACTTTCCAATGGAATGTTGGGCACCTCACTGAAAACTGCCATGTTGTGCATTAAGTTCCTCTTTGTTTGAAATTGTACCATCTCTACTAATAAAAAAGATTTTACAGAATAGAAACATGATGTCTCTAATATCTATCTCTATCTTCCTCCCCGCTTCAAGATATCAAAACAGAAATTTAGTGAATTTGCTCACTTCAACCAAAGGTGATAATCAGCAGTTTTTTTAAATCACCTAATGCATGAGAATCATCAGAGGCATCAGGTACCCACAAGGTTCTCAAAACCTATTCCTCCTATAGTAGCTTCACTAGTGCCCCCAGACCCCCCCACACACACCAAATTCATGTCTACCTGGAACCTCAGAACGGGACCTTATTTGGAAATAGGGTTACTGCATATATAATTAGTTAAGAATCAAGATAAGATCATACTGGACTAGGTCGTACTTAAATACAACAGGTGTTCTTATAAGAGACAAGAAAGAACGCACAGAGACGTGGAGAAGATGGTGATGTAAAGATGGAAGCAGAGATTGGAGGACTATGCCTACAAGCCAAGAGGCACCAAGGATTGCCTACAACCGTTGGAAGCTAAGAGAGAGGTATGGGACTGTTTCTCCCTCAGAACTTCTAGAAGGAAACTACAACTTAATTGTAGATGTCTGGCCTCCAGAACTGAGAGAGAATAAGTTTCTGTGTTGTAAATCACCCAGTTTGTGGTAATTTGTTATGGCAACCACAGGAAAGTAATATACTTCCTTACCTCCTTTCCCCACTCCCTGTATCTGATCAACCACTGCTGTCCCTCTTCTTACTGTTTCCATTCTGCTCAAAGTGCTTCTGGAATATTATCCCGGTAGCTGAAAATATATTTTAAAAGATGGGTAAACTGGAGTCCATCTAGAGAGAAATGAAGAGTCTTGATATGTGAGAAAGTTGACGAACACATGAGAGACACCTGTATATTTTTGAAAAACCCTTGCTGTGTGAAAGCAGAAATTGTAATCTCATATGTTATAACTTAGGTAATATGTGTTAAAACAACTAGAAAACAGTAAAAAGACACATAAATGTTGGTTATGGTTATTATTGATCCAGAATGTCACATTAGAATCTGTAAGGACTAGATATTAAAAAAATATATATATCACAAGAACATTTTTTTACAAAACTTTTTCATCAGTGAAGTGAGTTGCCCCAAGATATCGTGACATGTTCTTGTTGGAGGCACTTAGAGATGAGATGGCCATTGGCCAGATAATGTATAAACGTCTCAGGCATTAATTTGATAATCTACCCTCTCTGAACCTGTGCCTTAATTTGGAAAACAAAATATAAATATCAGTCACTTGTGGTGGTTGCTGTGAGAATATAAAAGCACTTCCTGAGCGAGAAAGCAAAGTACAAGCAAAAGGGACTAACATTTCTTTTTCACTCTAAATTAAATGGTTCTGCATTACCTCACTTTCGCAAGTTCTCTTAGAATCCAATATCACTACCTGCTGTCTTTCTTGCGAAGGATTCAGGGGAGTTCCTATGAATCATTGTGGCATCTTTACTAATGCCTCAGTAACCTGCTATCCTGACCCGAACAACTTCATTTAATGATCCTTCAGGTCACCATTCTGGAAGCTTGATCCCATAAATACCCTGATTGGTACTTTTCTCTTTCTCTGGGCTGGGCTACTATAAACTAGTCTTTTTGTTTCATGAATTGGCTTTTGCATTTCTGTTTTTCTCACATTTTAAAAGTGATAAGCTAATTAAACATTATTTTTCTTATCACTTTACCATTGCTCAATATGTTGTCTAGGTGTAAAGACTATTGTTTTTGAAGTTTTATTGCAAAGTATCCTCATTTCTTTATGTTTTTAGGTATTCTTCGTTTGTCTTGGCTTTTAAAAAATGGACACGACATTCAAGATGCTCTAAGCTGTGTTTCTATCGTCCTTGAAATTAGTGGGTTTTTTCTTTTATCTTTTTCAGAGATTTTAACTAATACTTAAAATCTCTAAAACCAGATGAATATACGTTCTTTATAATAAATTATGAAAATTGGAAGAAATAAAATAAGCCAGCTTTCCATTTATATTTAAGTCTACACATTTTCAAACTATCTAAATACCCAGATTTCCTTTCATCTTTAGCATTTAACTGATTCCATCAATTCAACTTCTTGAATAGAAATTCCTAATAAGAGACTCTGTAACACTTAATAATTAACCTCCAAGGGACCAGTATGCCTACTCTTCAGAAATAGAAACCTCATAATGCTCTTTTCTATCATTCTCCTACAAAAAGGAGGTCTTTCACATTTTAAATATTGGTTTTTGCTGCTTCTACACATGGCAAATTAATTTGGCTTTTATAATGAGGTGGAATGTTTCAAATCTAAATTAACACCTTTGGCTTTACTTTGTGAGAAGACCTACTCATTACTCTCTGGTAACTTAATGGCTGTGCTATTCTATGAACCAAAATAGTTTAATGTAATCTGACATTTATGACTTCCACATAATATCAACTGCTAAAGCTTGAAAAAAGGTTTCTATTCAGAAAAAAACTCAAACTAATAAGCATGCACCCAATATTAAAATCGGGTCAGAGATCCTTTTCACTTTCATTACATATAATTTATGCCACTTGAATGTAGTTTAATAAGGTCATAAAAATGCCAGTTGTGGTATCTCATAATACTTTTTATAAACTGGTTTTACAGTCTCTCCTTTGTTCCAAAGTTCAAAGTGACAATTGAAAGGCACAGGTTGCTTAGGAGTTCTTGAAGTTTCTTTTGGAAAAACTGAATGGTGAATATATAAATTTTATATATGTCATATATATGATATATAGCCTTTATGAATATTTATATAGTATATACTTATCAATAGGTTAAATTATGCTGTTCACTTAAGATACATTTTTAAAATGTAAAACTGTTTTCCAAAATCTTTACAATTTACTAAAAGACATTCCTTATTTCCAGGTGCATTTATGTTTATACTTTTCAATTAAAAGGGAAAAAACAGAATTCAAGAAAAGTCTAGTTTTATATTATTTCTCTGGCCCTACCTTTTTTTATTAAGATGAAATAAAAACTTCCCAATACTTACTCCTCACTTGGTCAGTCAAACAATACTCAGAGGTACTCCTACAATAGTGTCATTGTCAGCTTTCCATGACTTCATTCACTTGCTGACCATTGCCTTACTTCCTGGCTGAGGTAAATACGGCTTTGCGAGCATTTCCTTTAAGTCATTTCTGAGGAGATAAATTAAATAATAATTGCAATGCAATATTGTGATAGTGCTAAAATATTTCCTTCAAGTTTCAACTTTGAGCACAAGTTTCCAATAATATGTAATTTTTCATTTGCCAGCTCAAACTTTTGGTTTTATTAAATTCTACAGCTGCACTCAATATTTATGCATTTGGTGACCAACCTTGATATATGATAATAATATGAAGCTAAGACTTTTATATAAGAATACAAAACGTTTAAAAAATCACTACTGAATCAAATATGGATATTCGACACAATTTGTTTGAACACCAATTGAACAAAAGCGTAGTGAGTGTTTTAGTTTTTGAGCCAACATTAAAATTGGTATTCATACAGCTTGCTCCATCTGTCTAAAGTATTTCACAGTTTTATTACTATTATCAGTTAAGAGAATTATTCTGGAAGATCATTAAAAGTAGTTCCTATTCAGTGCTCAATCACTCTAGAAGTTGCAGTTAAATTGATGCTTGGTGAATATGGACATACTCCTTAGAAATGTTATCTCAGAATGTGCTAAAAACAACAACAAAACAGTACAGTATTTATATTGCTTTTGTCAGGAAGAAAGAACACAAGAGGGGCAGTCAGAGCTGGGTTCTGTCCAGTTACCATATTGAATATTTGTGTGGCCCTGGACATGCCATGTAAGTTATTTGACCTTCCCCATCTGTTAAGATGAACTAGTTACAGCGTTCTGTAAGATTAAAATTAAAACAAGATATATAGTAAATTAAACTAGATTGTATATTATAAAAATAACACATCATCATCATCAGAAGAGGAGGGAAATTCATATGACATATTAAGCAGTGGATGTGGTTTGCTCCTGTTGTCTGCAGGATTCAGTAAAGAATCCTGGCTTCTCAAGTCAGACCCTCTTGATTAATGAATATATCAAGGCTAGTATCTACGAAGGGCTCACTCTGGCATAAATGGGACCCAGGAGCAAAGGTGACTGGAGAGAATCATCAAGCAATTACCAGGATTTGGGGCCAATGGGGTAGAAGATGTGACTCTGGGCAGGGGAGCAGCAACCAAAAAACACTGGTGCTAAGATAGGATCAGGGCTATTAGTAACAGCACATCGTGATTGGGTGGATTTAGGACAAGAAACAATGTTTCCATTGGTACAGTTATGCTAAATACAGTCTTCTCCACCCTCGGTTGTGTGCCTTTGGATTTAAGACACAGTCCTTATTTCATAGCAACACTGGTCTTGAACTTGAATGAGGTGGAACACACTTTTGCTAACTTCATATAAACTTTTGGTTGAGAACAGCTTCTTGGTTTACAGTAGTCTGTTAGTCTCCCAGTGGGGAATATAGAAAGAAACCCAGTAAATTTTCATGGGAAAATACACTTTGAGTTACTAGATGAAACCAAGACGAATAGTTTTGTAAAGTATATGATGTGTGTTAAATACAAACCATTTGTGCTTGCAAATCCTATGACCAAAACGCAAGTTTCACTTGATCCTTAAGAAACAATTTTGTAACGTTTCAGGTATGGCTTTATTCTTTCTTTGTAAAATAATCTGCATACTTGAAGTCATCATGGTATTCAATCTTTTATTTTTCATTCTCATTCTCTCTCTTCCTCATCACTCCCTCCAAGGGATATAGACAGTAGAGAGAAGGAAAACTGGCCTTGAACTCCACTCAATGCCACTCTACCTTGAGTCATCACAGTATCAGGATCTGCATTCCGCCATTATCACCACCACACTGAGTTGCCAGGCAACATCCTTCATATGGCCTTCAAAAGTTACAATTGGGGCAGAAGGACCATTATCAAGATCCAACCACAGCAGTATTAGTAGAGGCCCTTTGCTATATGATTATTAGCTTTCTGAAAAATCAAAGTGTACACAACACTCAGAGAGAAAATGTTATTAGGTATGTATGATGAGTTCTAAGTGGAAGGAATTATTGTGAATATTGACTAGGCAGGATTGTAATAAAGCCAACTTGGGGTTCAGACAATTTGGGGCTCCTTAGAAGTTTACTTGTATGTCAAGAACTCAACAAGGAGGAAACAACCCTGTATGATTAGTGACCAGTGAAATAACTTCTTGCTGCTTTGAATTAGGCCTTGGTACCTGTTGCAACTTCCTCATAGAAGACTCTGAAAACTTAGTATTTTGATATAAAAACTGCCTGAAAATCCTGATCAGTAATTCCCTAGCCACATGTTCAAGGAATTTACTTACTTAGCCTTCAAGATCACATGTTTGAGTTGTTCTTTCAGAGTCTTGTGTGAAGACATGTTGACAGCTTAGATAACACATCAAATACTGAAATATTAGGCATCCTCAAGCCTCAAATGTCACAATGCTAAAGACAACAATTTTGAGGAAGAATCACAAGATCCATCCAAGAAATCAGAAACTTAATTCTCTCCTGTGCACCACCCCAATTTTTTTCTACCTGACTTTATTTGAAAGTTTCATTGTGTACCTACCTCACAGCTCAGGTATGAGAATGGAAATAAGAGATACTCGGAGAAAATCTTATTACCATGAATCTTACTCATTTATGGTTTAGAGGGCAGTATACCACAATTTAAGAAACTCTAGATTTAGAATCAGGGACAGGTGGATCAAATCTGAGCTTTGATGCTTGTTACATGGTACTTGGGCATGCCAATTAACCTCTCTGAATCTTAATTTCTTTATCTGTAAAGTGGAGGAATAGCCTAATGATATGAGGTATATTAAACATCCAGTAGAGCAGTTGTTTAACAGTAGGTCTTCAACAATTTGTAACCACTAACCACTAAAATCTGTAGGAGCTGAAATGTCACATGTTTTTAGATGGTACAGGACAGATACCATGCCCCACCAACTGCCCTAGCTTTCTCCCCACAAAAAATTCTCTTTTCAAGTGACTAAATACCTCTAAGTTAATTGTGAAAGATTTTACTCCTACGTCTTGCAAAACCCACCCTAAGAATTCTCAGATGGCTTTGAAATCTCAACTACTGATAGAGGTTCTCATGCCCAAACATTTTCCTTCAGTTATTAGAGACTAGGCTATGTTTTGTGATATTTTGGGGGGAACAAGGGAAAAAATATTAAATCCAAATTGTGGGAAAATTACATAGACTATTAATCTAATCTGTTTTTCTTCCCTACAGGAAATAGTGACATAATGTTCATTCTTCCTTACATAAGATAACTGTCTTTAAAAGATTTCTAATTGTTTGAAGTCAAACTGAAAGTAGGCAGTAAAATAAGACATTATCTAAAATATCTGAGCTTGAATTTGAAAAGCAATCTTGAGTACATGTTTACACACTGCTTTAGAATAACAGACTCACAGAATTTTCTAGTTGATTGTCCCTTAAAGATAACAGAACATTTATTTATGTTTGCTGGTGCTATGAGTAACTGTCAAAAAACATCCACTTGACTCAAAATGCTTATAAAACACAATAGTGCACCATAGCAAAAGGATGTTTCATGCTCTTCATAAATGGATGAGTACTAGAGGACTTCAGTGACAATCTCACGGCAGCTGAGCTTCTCTAAGCAAATCATTGAGTAATGATGGACAATCCATTTTTAGGTAGAATTTGGTCTCATGCTCATTTTTATTCAATCACCAAAATATTCATGCCTAGAAGAAGAGAAATTAACTGGGGTTTTATAAACTTAAGGCCTAATAGTAGATGTGATAGATTGTCTGTGAACATAGCCACCAGCTTCTTTCTATCGCTGTCCATGTACGCCATTCTTCCCTTCTCTCCCCTTGCATCTGGGCTGGCCTTCATCCAAAGAACGGAACAAAGTGACTGGGCCTACATTTTAAGAAGCCTGGTGGCTTTTACTTTTTCTCCCTTGAAATCATATTACTTTGTACAAAGTTTGGGTTTCTTAATGAATAATGAGAAACCATATGGAAAGAGAGAGCCCATGTTGAAGAGAAATGAAGCAAATCTGTTGATAACCAGCACCAAAGTCCCAGACATATGAGGGCAGCATCTTGCTGTTCCAGCCCAGGTGAGCTCCCAAATGCCTGCAACCACATGAGTGGCCTCAGTCAACACCACACGGAACAGAAGAACCACCCAGCTCAGTCCAGCCATTCACAGAAGAGAGAATGCTTTGTCGTTTTGTTTGTTTTCAGCCACTCACTAAGTTTTGGTGTGGTTTGTTATACAGTCAAGAATAATGGATATCAGAATCACTATCAGAATCAGAAAAGGGAAGATAGTAATTCTTGAAATTGGAGCTTTGTTAATTACGTAGTCTTAAATGTGGTAATCCTAATTCAAGCATCAATAATTTAGGCTTATTTTTCAAAGGAAGAGTTATTTAATTGAGTTGTGCTAGCCTTCATCTCAACATGGCTTGGAGTGTTAGTCATATCCCCAACTTTTGCTGCAACAATTCCTCGTGACAGATTACTAGGCAGGAGCTTCTCCAACAGAAGGTCTGGTCTTCCTCTGTTAAGTTTAAAAAATGTATAGAGAGCAAACATATATTACTACTGTATATCTCAACACTGACATGCAAATAATGAGGCTGAAGAGGCGATGTCCTCCGCAGATTTGTTGGAGGAGCTTAGCAAGGATTTCAAGTCCCTCAGAAAGCAGAGTTCTGGCAGTGAACAAATATGATGCACTCTGCCATGAGCCCACTACTCAGAATGTTTTATACATTAGAAAACATTTCAGGACATGGCATCTAGTCAGGTTAGAGGTAGTGAGAGTCTAATCTGTGGTCATAATAGTGGAGAACAAAGAGGGAAGGATAATGACACAGGGTTTGACAACCATTAATATATGGAGAGCGAGAGATTTAAAGAGACAAGCAAGAAGAAATTCTAATAGGCAAATATTAAATGTATATAGTGCAATATGTTCCTTCATTTTTCCCCAGTTTTGAGAAATAACTGACATAATCACTGTATAAGTTCAAGTCATACAGCATGATGATATGATTTACATATATTATGAAATGATTACCACAATAGGTTTAGCTAACATCCATCATCTTATGCAGACACAATAAAAAAGCAAAAAAGAAAAAACTGTTTTCTCCTTTGGATGAAAAGTCTTAGGATTTACTTTCTTAACTTTCCTATATATGTAATTTAGTGGTGTTAACTATAGTCAACATGTTGCACATTACATCCCTATTACTTACTTATCTTAGAACTGGAAGTTTGTACCTTTTGACTACGTTCCTCCAATCCCCCTCCCACCACACCTTCCACCTCTGATGACTACATGTTTGATCTCTTTTTCTATAACGTTTCTTTTGTTTTCTGTTTTTAGATTCCACAAAAAATGAAATCATACAGTATTTGTCTTTCTCTGTCTGACTGATTTCACTTAGCATAATACCTTCAAAGTCTATCTATGCTGTCGCAAATGGTAGAATTTCCCCATATTTTATTTTTGAATAATATTCCAGTGTGTATGTCAAAACTTCATTATCTATGTATCCATTGACGGACACTGAGGTTGTTTTCATGTCTTGGCTATTGTAAATACGAGTGCTGCTATGAACATGGGGGGTGTAGATATCTTTTCAAGTTAGTGTTTTTGTTTCCTTTGGATAAATACCCAGAAGTGGATTTGCTGGATCATATGGTAGTTTTGCTTTTAATTTTTTTGAGGAACCTCCATACTGTTTTCCAGAGTGGCTGTATCAGTTTACAATCCCACCAAGAGTGCACAAAAATTCCCTTTCTCTTCATCCATACCAGCATTTGTTATCTCCTGTCTTTCTGATGATGGCCATTCTAACAGGTGTGAGGTGATACTGTATTTTGGTTTTGATTTGCATATTCTGAATGACTACTGATGTTGAGTATCTTTTCATGTATCTGTTAGTCTTTTGTATATCTTCTTTGGCAAAATGTCTATTCAGGTCCTTTGACCAATTTTTAATTGGGTTATCTGTTTTTCTTTTTTTTTTCTATTGAGTTGTATGAGTTCTTTATATATGTTGGATATTAATCCCTTATCAGAAAAATGGTTTGCAAATATTTTTCCCATTCTGTAGGTTGTCTTTTCCCTTTGTTGATGGTTTCTTTTGCCACACCAAAGCTTTTTAGTTCGGTATAGTCCCACTTTTAAATTTTTTATTTTGTTGCTTGTGCTTCAGATGTCACATCAAAAAAATCATTACCAAGACCCATGTCAAGGAAATTTACTCCTGTTTTCTTCTAGGAATTTCATGTTTCAGGTCTTACATTTAAGTCTTTTATCCATTTCGAGTTAATTTTTTGAGTAGTGTATAATAGGACTAGAATTTCATCCTTTCGTATGTGAATATCTAATTATCACAGCACCATGTATTGAAGAGACTCAGTGTTCAGTGTTCAGTGTCCAGTGAGTGTTCTTGCCTCCTTTGTCAAATATTAGTTATGCTTGGGTTTATTTCCGTGCTCTTGATTCTGTTCCCTTGGTCTGTTTGTGTTTTTACACCAGTTCCATACTGTTTTGATTGCTAAACTCTACCTGGATACCTTGAACACGTTGCTTCCTTTTTGAGGGGAGACTAGCAGGCCTTCAGAAAACCGTCTTTTATCAGTATAAAGACTCCTTTGAATTAATCCCCCTTTAAACTCCTGTGATCTACAAATACAGATAATCTTAGAAAAGATTTTTTTAAAGTGATTTCATTGGGCTACTGGGCATATATAGCAATTTAAATGAGAAGAGATATAGATTTGAATTTTAGACCCAATGAAACCAAAACCAAACAAAACAAAAATCTAAAAGGGATTTAATTAAGACCCATTAGGATGGTGGCTCGTATTGCATTACTGAGGATCGGGAACACAGTGAAGTTTACCCAGTGTCTTATGATTTCTTGCAACAACTTTTCTTGAAAAGTTTAGATGTGACTAAAATATTTTCTTTGAAAAACAACAGGTCCTATAGTAATTTTCCAGTCCCTGTCAAATGCTTAAAGAATTTCTTTATTTTTTCACTCTAAACCTAGACAAACCCCATTTGTCTAGGCTTAGACATTCCGCTCAGCTCAGTCAGGGAAAATGCTTATACTCACTGGTTTTTAGGCACATTTCCTGGGGAAATTCCACATTTTCCATTTCCTTCTCTACTGGAACATTCAAACATTCTGTACAATGTAAAAAATAACCAAAACCAAAATCCTCCATGGCCATCATAACCACTCCAGCTTCCTCTCTCTTTTCTCACAGTAAAATTCTCCACATCCTTATATCCATTTGTTTCCCAGTCAACTCCAACTTAATTTCCATTCCCATCATTTCACTAAAGTCGCTTTTGCTAAGGTTTCTAGCAACATCTCTGTTGTTAAATCCAATGGACATTTTCAGTCCTCATCTTTCATGACTACTTTTTTAACTTGGCTGTTGTTATGACTAAATGTTTGTGCCTCCCTAAAATTCATATATTACAGTTTTAACCCCCGATGTGATAAATTTGGAGATAGGGTATTTGGGGAGTAATTAGGGTTAGATGAGGTCATGAGGGTGGAGCCCTTATGCTGGAATTAATGCCCTCATAGGAAGAGACATCACAGAGTTTTTCCTCTCTCTCCATGAGCATATATAAAGAAGAGGTCATGTGAGCACACAGCAAGATGGCAGCCACCTTCATGCCAAGAGAAGAGGCCTCAGAATAAAATCTATTTTACCAGCACTTTGATCTTGAACTTCTCAGCCTCAGGGACTGTGAGAAAATTAATCTTTGCTGCTTATGCCACACAGTCTGTGGTATTTTGTTATGGCAGCCCAAGCTGACAAATAAAGCTGTTCTGGCACCACAGTGTTCTATCTTTCTGGCCCTACCTACTCAGTTTATTTTTGGATACCTCATGCTACACCTTAATTTTAAATATGGGAGAGCTTTAAATTCTATACCTGAACTTTTTCTCACTCTATGCTCTCCTTTTAGACGACCTCTTCCTCTATCATGGTTTTATACAGCACCTACATAAAGTCATACAGGCTGTTGTCACACACACAACTCCAGGAAGCACCACCCACATAGACTACTGAAGTTACACAAAATGGTGGCCCTGTTTAGATGGTGACAACTCTCAAATTTACACAGCCAACTTTGTTTTCTTCTTTAAGACTTATTTCCATATGCTGCCTCAGTATCTCTGCATTTTGTTTTTCCATAGGCATCTCAAATTTAATATTTTGAGAACAGAGTTCATGATCTTCCTTCCTCTCTAATGTTACACATATCATTAAATGGCTTTTCAATTCACACAGTTATTCATGCTGGAAATCCATGGTTATCTTTGACCTCCCTCACTCCTATTACTCTCCACGTTTAATCAATCCCTTAAGTCAATACTTCACGCTCACCCCCATGCAAATCTCTTTGGCTTCACACAATAAAAATTGATTTATTATTTATGTAGCCATCCATTATGAATTGGATGCTCTCAGAATACCCCACTCAGTGGACCTGCCATCTTTAGCATACAGTCCCAAGGTCACTATGGAAGGAGTAAAATAATGGAGGACTCATTGGGAGATGTTTATAGGTCTGGTCTGGAAGTGCTGTGCATAACATTCACATATACATTCCACTGGCTAGAATTCAGCCACATGGCCCCTCCTAACTTCAAAGAAGGCTATAAGATGTAATTTAGTTGCATTCCCAAGAAAAACAGAAGAAACATGGATATTGGCAATCATGAGCTTTCTCTCCCATAAAAGGTTTTGTTGATTCTGTCCGCAAAATGGATCTTCTATCCATTTCTCCTTCGCTATTGCTGACAACTTAACCCAAACCACTATCCTTTCCCATCCAAAGTGCTGCAATAGCATCCTAATAAAGGTTTCCATTTCTATTCGAGCTCCCTGAAATCCATTCTCCCCCCAGTAGAACAAGTATCTTCTTAAACACAAACGTAAACTTATCAACCTCTTGTCTCCATTTAAACCTCTCAGAATGTGCCCATTCTCTTAGGAAAGACAGAAACCCTTAAGTGGGTCTAAGAGGTCTAGCATGATAAATCCATAACCATGTCAACCACCTTGCCACTTTGCCAAGAGTCGGTGCCAACTCTAGGGCAAGGAACACACAAATGGAAATTCTATATAATGATATGTCACTGAGTGTCTCATCCCAACTCTATATTCAATGATTTCATGTTGGTAGCTTGAAGTTGGCTGTTGTATTTATACCACCGAAATGAGCAAATGCTATAAATCAGGGTTCCCTTCTACCTCCACCTAGCTGGTTGTTAAACCTTTACACCTTTACTAGCACACCAACATATAATAGGTACTCTACAACTAAATGTTTAAACAATAAAAAAATGAAATTGTGCTTTCCTCTCTTGTTACTGCAGACATGTGGATTATTGCCTGGCTTAATACAACCTTACCAATCATCCAAATAATTCAAGTCAGATGTCTATAATCTATTCAGAGTTTAAACAGTATTGTCATTTTGCTTGAATCACATGGGCAATGTCCTTGGTTCTCCATTTGTTGTGCATGTATATCAACCTCTGTTCTAGTATTTAAAGTTCATTATTGGTAGCATTTCCAAGTATCCTGCTCTATAACAGCTTTTCCCAGTTATGTTTGTCAGGCTGTTAGAGGTCAATGAAATTGATCAGGAAACATGTATGACTCCATTGTTTAGTGTCACACAGAATCTATAAGAACATGTGAGTTAGATGAGCAATTTGGAATACATTAATGCACTCTCTGACACCCTCATTAATTCAAAATATTTTTCAACATCTTAGGAGACTTGGACGTAGTGGAGTCAGAGCTGTCAGCATGGCAGGACCTTTTAGTTCTCTGGTCTCCTTTGAACTCAATAGCATCTTGTATGCATAATAGCAAACTGTCTCTATTGTGGCTTTTGCTACCATCAGCTTTAAATTTGCATTATTTGTATGTTGTCTTGTTTTCACCCCTAGATAATAATCCCCTCAAGTAAAGGAAGCAATTATTTTAAACCTTCATCACCCCGGAAAGTCCAGATGGTGCTTTGCACATACTAAGTACCCAACTGATGTTTGCTATTTATTTCCTTATGCCCCAGCTTCAAAGTATTTTCACTGAACCTGTAAAACTTTGTACATTTCTAGCTCTTGGATTGATATTTAGTAAAGAATGTTTAAGAACTACAAATAATAGTAAACATCAAGCAAGTGAAAATTTTGAAATCTTATATTAAAAAGTGGCTAAGATACGTGGAAGTTAAAAATTTTGGAAAAATAGTTTTGTATTAGAATTAATTATGTGAATGGCTATTATCAACAAGATGAGTAATAATAAATGTTGGAGAGGTTGTGGAGAAAAAAGAACCCTCATACACTACTGGTGGGAAAGTAAATTGGAACAGGCACAGTAAGGAGTCTCCCCCTAAAATTAAGAATAGATCTACCATACAACCCAGCGATTCCTCTTCCGGGTATCTACCCCAAAAACCTGAAAACATTTATCCATAAAGATATATGTACCTCTGTGTTCATTGCAGCATTATTCACTGTAGCCAAGACATGGAAACAACTAAAGTGTCCTTCAATAGATTGGATAAATAAGATATGGTACATATAAACAATGGAAAATTACTCTGCCACAGGAAAAGATGCGATTTGTGACAACATGGATGGATGGATCTTGAGATTATCATGCTGAGTGAAGTAAGTCAGACTGAAAACATCGAGAACCATATGATTTCACTCATATATGGGATATAAAACTAAAAGCAACAAACTAACAAGACAAACAAACAAACAAACACTCGCAGACATAGACAACAGTTTAGTGGTTACCAGATAATAGAAGAGGGTAAAGAGAGGCAAATATATGGTGATGGAAGGAGAACTGACTATGGGTGGTGAACACACAATGCAATAGATAGATAATGCATTACAGAATCATACACTTAAAGCCTATATAATTTCACTAACTAATGTCACCCCAATAAATTTAATAAAAATTAAAAATTAAAGAGTTAATTGTGGGATGGGATCTGATTATAGCTCTATGGTTATTTTCTCTTTGCCAAGAAAGTAAAATAATTTTCAGTATTTGCTGTCAAGTTTTTATTGACTGCGGTTGCTGTTTTAGTGTGGTTCACATCTAGAATATAGGAAATGAAATGAATCATTAACAGTGTAGAGATTAAAAAAACATATACCTAGCATTTTTTCAAAATAAAGATGCTTCTCTTTCAGATTCCTCTACATTTCAGGATTCCCTCACATTTTCAGGACTAAAAGCAACAACCAAGAACAACAACAAAAATAACCATAAGCAAACTGACATTTCCATTGTTACAAAGCTTTAAAAAAATTAGTTTTTCTTCATAGGCTCTTCATTAAACCCTGTATAATATGGTCTTTGTGATTCAGAATGTGGACAACGTCCTGTGTGACAAAACTACTGAAGTGTGTTAGCATATGAGGAAGGCAGAGAGTGAGCTTCTGTGGTACTGCATTTGTGTTGATCCTGTGCCAGTGTCTGCTTGGGCATGTCTGCAGGGCTAGAATTGGTTTAGTCATCAGCTCTGAACATTTATTGGACTCAGTGTCCTATGGCCAATGGCAAGTCTCAGGATATCATTTCCAGGGGAGACTCTGATCACCTTTGGGGGCAGGCTCAGGTAAGGTTGGCCCACACTCGCTGTACAGCAGCGTGGCCGTGCTCTGCCAGACCCTGCCTCTGGCAGCTCTTGGTCAGGGTGCTGGCTTCAGTGCTTTGGGGGAATGTAACACTGTCCTTTCCAGTCTCAGTGGCTGACAACAAAGTTGGCAGGTTTAATGAGTTGAAAATTGACTTATATTCTGACCTTAAAGGACTAACGTCAAAAAATAACAACAGAGAAGTTCTGAACTGGGGGGGGCGGGGGGGGGGGGTATCTCAATTAAAAAAATATCACTTTTACCCTGTCGAAGAATGGCTTGAGATAAATACTCTTGGAACCAAAGTTACAAATGAGAGGGATTAATTTTTTAATATGACAGTTATGACTAAATAGTATGTGAATAGCAGTTAGGGACATGTAAAATCTAGATTACATACAAAAGACGATATAGAGACTCTGAAAAATAGTTATATAATAAAATAATTTTGTTTTTTTAAATTAAAAATGAGGACAAATAATTAATAGAAAATTTTAAATAATGTGTAAGTACTTTTATGATAAAATAGTTCAAGATGTTGCATGAGTAGGTAAAGTTGATACGGTAGCTATGAGGGAAAACCTTTTGCCTCTTCTGTAACTTGGAGATGGGCTGGTAAATAAACACCTATCTCATGATGCATACTTGGCACAAATATACAAAATGAGTCATTTTTAGTGTACTTATGGAACAGTGATTTGGTTATACCCCAGTGTTTATGTGGTAAGTCCTACAACTTTAGTTTCCTCTAATGACAATGGAGAGCATGTGCTGGTTCCCAAAGTTCATCTTCTTGACGCACATTGGGATGGAACAGCTTTAGTGTTTTCAGTCTACACGCAGGCTACCAATGCAAAAAGGAATGGCAGTGTCCTTAAGTCATAGCAATAAGTTGTTCTTAGAAGGAGTAACCCCTCATTCTCTTCCTTTCCCCTCTCTCCTCACTCTTCCTCATGGTGGGAACGATGTGGTCTACCTGACCCACCGGAAGGGAACAAAAGAACCATATATTAATGTCCTGATATATACCAGGCTATATTAACATCCCATATAACATAGTTACCATTTTCTATGACATTTCATATTACCATATAATATTCATTTAATCCACACAGTCCATCTTCACAACATGTTATTATTTTTAGAGGAGTGAATTGAGGCTCAGAGAGGCTAAACAATTTGATAAAGTTCCCACAGCTTGGGTGTGAACAAGTGTCTGTCTGCAAGGTCCATACTCTTTCTACTTACATACCCATAATGCTGCAGGCCAGAAGCACTTTCCCACTAGAGACCACATAAAGTTACCCATTACCCCCAGAAAAATAATTCTGCTGAATTGCTAAGGGCTACATATAGTAACTATATTTTACTAAGGGAAACCCATCAGCAGCCTTGGGGAAACTAAAAATTGGTGGGGAACTGGGTCTCAGTGGCAGTGTTCGCTGTCTTCCTGTTGGCACAAGCAAGACTAATGTGCTATTTTCCCTTCAAGTGGCATCAAGTGACAAATCCCAGCGTATATATGTGAGGTAGCTCTGGGGGGATGAGGGCATTTGCTACTGAGGATGACAGCTGTGTAGTTACCCTGCACGGACATCACCATTTCTGATTGTAGCCAGGGCATCTTTACTTCTTCACTCTCGGTTTATCATAAGACCATCAGTCCAGCAAGCGGGTATCCTCGTCTCCTACCAATAGACAATCTCCATTCTCACTTCCAGTCTATCATGACACTGAGACCCAGATCCTAGAGCCAGAAAGTATGAGCTTGGTGTTGTCCTTTTGATCCTTAAGGAAAGGAGAAACGAGTGGAGAAAGCAAGACATGGAATTACTAATGCCAGTGACTGCCATTTTTAAGAAACAGGGACTGTATTTTGTATTCTTTTCTGAGATAGTCAGTCAGGTATGGCCCCAAGAGAAGACAAAAGAGAAACTCCGGTAAAAATCAAAGTTTATTTTACTCACAGGTGCTAGAGACAGGAGGCGTGGCATCCCACCCAGGGTCATATGGGCAACCACCGGGGTGGTCCAGAGGCAGAAGACAAGATGAGGGGTGAATGGAAGCCATGACCTTTACTAGGTTTCCATGGGAAAGGCAATGCAGGGAGGGATGAACAATGTGAAATTGGCTAGTTTGAGTAATTTCAGGGGCTTTGGGCTATGGGGTGGTCCCTAGTTGCCTGGTACCTGGCTGTAGGATGATTAAGGCAGAGGAATATTGCCTCCAAGGTTCCTAAAGGTGTGCTAGGAAGCCAACCTGGGGCAGCCATATTTCAAGCATGATTGAATTGTGCAGACATGGATAAGTTAATTACCTCCCCAGGCCTCAGTTTCCTAATTTGGCAACAGAGCTTGAGCTAGATGATAAAGTCCTTTTCATCAATTCACTATAATTCTTACATATAAGTAAAGTTAATATTTGTAAAATTTCTGGGTTTCCTCACAGGGAGAGGCTCTGGAAGTACAAATTTTGTTTAACCTAAAAGTGCAAATATTTTTCCAGCTTTGCCTCTCTGCCCAAAAGATCCTTGAGGTTTACAGTGAGTTAACACCAAGCCAGAGAGGTAAGCTGTAAATTACTTAGTTGGCCAAAATCAACTGTAGGTCAGTTATTTCAAGATTTGCTCAATTTTAATGTTTGAAAAACATCAACACCTCCATTATGTTGTTAGTATTGATGGAAAATAAAAGTACAGTGGACTCTCTTCTAAAGAGAAAGGGCTTGGGAGGTAGGAAAACCCTCAGTGAGCCATCACACAGAGGGTGTTTTAATAAAGAGGGTAGAACAAGGCCTTTGAAAGGGAAGTGTTGATTGCAAAGCATATATAGAGGAATTTGAAAAATAAAGTGGGCCCTATGTGACTAAATGATTAGCGATGTTATTTGAGAACTAGAAACTTAAAGACTGGCATGAAGAACTTTATTCATGTTAATCTATTCATCAGTTAACTGTATTTAGAAGTCGTCTCAAATACATTTTGGATGGGCTGTGAGAAATTTACACAGAAAAAGTGCTACTGTGACTTTGCCAATAAATTGTGTATTTCACCATGTGCTAATGATTTTTTTTTTCCAAAAGAGAATACATTGTGACCTCAATAAACTTTTATATGTCAAAATAATGAAACAGAACCTTATTTTCTGGTGCCAACTTTCTATAAAATCACTCTTTAAAAAATATTAATCTCACTGCAGCATGTAGAATTTTACACACAGCTTCAAAATAGGTCTGGCAGTATACATCTTTATAAAGTGAAAAGACTTGGAATAGATTCAAGATTCAAATACCAAAGTTTGTACCTGTACCTTTGACTTCTTATTGTTTTTTAAAAAAATGTATATAGAAAATGCTTACACTATATCACACAACACAATCACATCTTAGATAACACCAGTGGACTTGATGTTGCTCCTTCATCACAGTTTCCACAGTTGACATTTTTATTGGTCTGTAATGTGGAAGACAGCAAATAAGTATATGTTTCCTTTTGTTTGACCAAAGTTGTTGTAGCCCTAAAAATAACAAAAGTTAATAGCATTGTATTTGAAAAATATAAATGTCAACCTTTAGACTGGATAATTTGTCCTCAGTATAGTGTCCTAGTTAAGAGCTAAGAGCTAAGGTTGCTTTAGTTCAAGTCCCAGCTCTGCCTATTACTAGCTGTGTGATCTTGGTGCATTATTTAATCTTCCTGTCCTGAGTTTTTTCATGTCTGCAACAGGGATAACTATAATACCTATATCATAGGATTGACTTAGTACTTGTGAAGTGTCTTAAACACTGTTTGGCACAAAGCAACTGTTGTAATTTCTTGTTATTATTATTCTTATCATCCTTAGATGCACGCGGAAAGCTTGAGAGAAAAAGAAAACTTATGTTCTGTAGCAGAAAAAAAATAAAAGAAAATCTTGACAGAAAGGAGAATAATATAATTACCTTGAATGATTATGCAAATTATTTGTTTGCAAATAATTTAAAATATTTGTTGTCAGAGTTTTTCTGAACAATAATTTTAGGTCAAGAATATTCTATTACAAAGCAATGGAGAGTGACATCAGTGGGAATGATGGAATAAGGACCTCCAAAGAACTGCTCCATTATAAAATCAGGGAAAACTTGAGAAACATTGTCAAAAACAACTTTTTTAGAACTCTAAAAATTAACCAAAGACTTGCAAAAATCCAAAGAGTGTTTATTTAAAAAAAATCTGAATCTGGGTAAAAACAGCAGGCTTTGTGATGTTTAAATTAGCCCTATTCCCATCACCCTCTCCTAAACTCTGAGATAGCCTTGAAAACCTTCAGTCTCAGAACCATGGTAGCTGTGAAAATCAAACCTATCAGCCACCAGAGAGAACAGAAGAGTTTGAGCTCCCCCAAAGCATCAATCTCAGAGAATTGTCACCATTTGAACTGTCTGATAGTTCCCTGGAAATCCCCACTCAAAGGTCTTGCTTTCAATCAGTGTGAACAACATTTCCCCTGGGATTATTTATCAAAAACAATTAGCAACAATTGTTTAACATTGCAGCTACCAGAGGCAGTGATAATAGTTGAACAAAAAATAATCTAACAACAACAAAAATCTTTTAAATAGAGTTAGAGAATGAGATGTCCATAGTGGGATTTGAATAGGTCTGACGATTCCTAGGAATCTAGAAGGCTATATGCATATGTAGGGCTATGCATATGCTCAGGAAAGATCTGAGAAAGTCCTAAGCTCTCATTTCTGGCTGATTTCAGGTGCCACATATAGGAGGTGAGGGCCAAGGCAGAATTGCAACCTGCCTTCCTGAGTGCTGTGTGCCCCAAACACACATACTCTGAGGTCCTAGGCAAAGGGTGGAAGACTCACTGTGTCAAAATATTTAAGGAAATATCTGTTCAACCACTCATTGACCACTAACTTAACTGAATGGAAACATCAGTGGCCACATTAGAAAAAGAATACAGACTTACAGACCTAGTTCAGAATAATTCACTAAATAAAGAAACAGCAGAACAACAGCAAACAGCAGCAACAACAAATCCTAGGGGAGAAGATTTGCTATGTTATATTATTTTAAATGTACAATTTTCAACAGAAAATTCAAATGCAGAAAAACAAGGAAGAGTTGCAAATAATGAAATGATGCAGTCAATAGAAACTTTCCTCAAGAAAACCCAGAAGTTGTATTTGAGAGATAAATATTTTAAATCAAGTACCTTAAATATGTTTAAGAACTAAAGGAAATCATGTCCACAGAATGAAAGTATGAAATGACATCTCACACATAAAGAATACCAATAAACAGTAAGAAATGAAAACAAATCAAATAAAAGTTGTGGCATTGAAAATAACAACACCTCAAATGAAACATTCAACCGAAGGGCTTAAAAGCATATTTGAACTTGCAGGAGAAAAAATAAATGAACTTAAATATACACCAATTGAGATTATCAAACCTGAGGAACAAAAAGAATAAAAAGTGAAGAAAAATAAACAGAGCATATGGTAAGCCATAAAACACCATCCTGTGAGACACTGGAAAGCATACAAAACACATAATAGGAGTTCCAGGAAGAAAGGAGAGAGGAAAAGAGCAGAAAGAATATTTGAATAAATAATGGCTGAAAACTCCTAAATTTGATGACAAATTTTAACCTGTACATTCAAGAAGCTCAATAAACTCCAAGTAGGCTAAACTTAAAGAGATGCACTCCTAGACACATCATAATCAAATTGTCAAAAGACAAAGACAAAGTGAGATTCTTGAAAATAGCAAGAAAGAAGAAACTCATTATATATATGGGATTCAATAAGACTAACAGGTGAAATCTTATCCCAAACAATGGCAGCTAGAATGCAGTGGGAAACACATCCAAACTGCTAGAAGGAAAATATTGCAACCCAGAGCTCTATATCCAGCAAAACTATCTTGCAAAAATGAAGAAATTAGGACTCCAAGATCAACAAAAACTAAAAACTAAAAAAAAAAAAAAAAAAAAAAAATCACTGCCAGCAGACCTGTCTGACAAGAAATACTAAATGGAGTCCTTAAACTGACATGAAAGGACAACAGAGAGAAACTTGAACACACAAGAACAAATAAGGAGCATGAGTAAAGGTAACTAACTGCATAAGCAAGTATAGATAACAGCATAAATTACTTTGTGTTTGTTACTCTTACTTTTCCCCCACGTGATTTAAAAGACAACTGCAAACAACAATAATTATAAATCTGTGTTGATGGGCATATGTTGTATAAAGATGTAATTTGTATAATTATAATAGCACCAGGAAGGGGACTACAAGGGAGTATACAGAAACAAAGTTTTTGAATGTTATTTAAATTAAGTCTTTATTAATTTGAACTAGATTGTTATAGGGTAAGATATTAATCATTAGAACAACTACTAAAAAATTACTCAAAAATATAGTAAAATAATGACAAGGAAATGAAAACGGTAAACTAGAAAATATCTACTTAAGGCAAACAAGGCAGTAATAAAAAATAGAGAAAGGAAAATACTTAAGATACGTGGAAACAAATTGCAAATGTCAGATGTAAATTCTGCCTTATCACTAATTACATTAAATGTACATTAACATTCAAATCAAGAGACAGAGATTGTCAGAGTAAATAAAAAATTTGAACTAACTATGTGCTGTCTACAAGAAGTTTGCCTTTTTTTCAAAGATATAACAGGTTAAAGGGATAAAACAATATACCATGTACATAGTAAACAAAAGACAGCTGCAGCGTCTATACTAGTAGAGACAAAATAGACTTTGTTACTAGAGAGAAGGACAATTTATAATGAAAAGAAAGACAATCCATCCAGAAGATATAATGATTATAAACATATATACATCAAACAATAGAGTTCCAAAATTCATAAAGCAAAAACTGATAGAGTTTAAAGGAGAAATAGACAATTCAGCAATAAAAGTTGGCGGCTTCCACACACCACTTTCAATAACAGATAAAACAACTAGATAAAAGATCAACAAGGAAATAGAAGACCTTAACAGTACTATAAATCAACTAGGCATAACAGGCATCTATAAAATACTCTATCCAACAGTAGCAGAATACACATTTTTCCTGAGTTCACATGGAACATTCTCCAGGGTAGACCATATGTTAAGCCACAAAACAGGTCTTATTAAATCTAAAAAGATTGAAATTATACAAAGTATGTTCTTTGACCACGTGACGTGGAATGAAATTAGAAATCAATTACAGAAGAAAATTTGGAAATTCAAAAATATGTGAAAATTAAACAAAACAGATCTAAATAACAAATAACTCAAAAAAGAAACACAAGAGAATTTAGAAAATACTTTGAGATAAATGAAAATGAAAACACAACATATCAAAACTTACGGATGCAGCTAAAATAGTGTTTACAGAGAAATGTATAGCTGTAAATGTATATGTTAAAAAAGAAGAAAGATTTCAATTTATAGCCTAACCTCCCACCTTAAGAAATTAAAAAAGAAAAGCGAACTATATCCAAAGCAAAAAAAGGAAGGAAACGCTCAAGAAAAGTTTCAAGTTACTAAAATCAGAAATGAAAGAGAGAACATTGATATTCACTTTGAAAATATTTTTAAAAATTATATGGAAATGTTATGAGTAATTACATACTAACAAATTTGATGACATAGATTATTAATGGACAAATTTCTAGAAAAACATACATTGCTGAAACTGACTTAGGAAGAAATAAAAAAATCTAAAGACATATGGCAAGTTAAGAGAGCAAATTAGTAGTCATAAACAAAGAGAATAGCTTCACTGATTTAATTCTACCAATCATTTAAGGAAGAATTAATACCAAAGCTTCACAATTCTTCCAAAAAAATAGAAGAGGCAGGAACACTTCCCAACACACTGTATGAGGCTACTATTACACTGAAGCCAAAATAAGACAAAGGCATCACAAGTGAAACAACTAAAGGCCAATATTCCTTATGACTATAAAAGGGTGCAAAAATCTTCAAAAATCTTCTAAACAAATCCAACAACATAAAAGAAAAGAATTATATACCTATGACCAGGTTAGATTTATCTCAGAAATACAAGGTTTGTTTAACATTTGAAAACCAATTGATGCTATACATCATATTAATAAAACAAAATACAAAACTTACATGATCATCTCAGGGGTTGCAGAAAAAGCATTTACAAATTCTGACACCCTTTCAAAATAAGTACTCTCAACAAACAAGGAAGAGAACTTTTTCATTCTGGTAAGTGTCTTCTAATCAGAACACACATTAACATCATGCCTAATAGTGAAAGACCAAAGCAGTTAGGAACAAGACTAGGATATTCACTTTTGCCACTTCCACTCAATATTGTACTGGAGGTTTTCTCCAAGGCAATTAAGAAAAAAAAAGGCATCAAGATTAGAAATGAAGAAGTAAAACTATTTTCTATTCACAGATGACAATAATCTTATATATAGAAAATTCTAAAACACATACACACACAAACTATTAAAGTTAATAAATGATATCAATAAGTTTGCAAGATAGAAGATCAACATACAAAAAGCTATTACATTTCAATATGTTAACAATGAACAATCTGAAAATGAAATTAAGAAAATTATTCTACTTATAATAGCATCAAAAAGGATAAAATACTTAGAATAAATTTAAAAGAAGTGCAAGACGTGTACACTGAAAACTATAAAGCACTGTTAAAGAAATCAAAGAACATCTAGGTAAATGGAAAGACATTCCATGTTCATGGATCAGAAGATATAATTTGTTAAGATGACAATATTCACAAAACTGATCTATGGATTCAATTTAAACCGTATCAAAACCTGAACTGACATTATGCAGAAATCAATAAGTTGATCTTAATTCAAAGAATTATGTAAAAACCCCAGGATAGCCAAAGCAATCTTGAAAAGGAAGAACAAAGTTGGAAGACACTTCTAGAGATAAAATTTTATAGTAATCAAGACAACGTGCTACTCCCAGTCATATCTATCTGTGAGGATAGACATAGAGCAACAAAACAGAATTGAGTCTAAAAATAAATACATATTTATGGCCAGTTAATTTCCAACAAGGGTTACAAGACAATTCAATGGGAAAAGAAGTCTTTTAAACAAATAGTGTTGAGACAACTGGATATTCACATGCAAGAGAAAGAAGTTGGACTCCTATCTCACGCCATACACAAAAATTAATGTAAAATGGATCTATTTAACAAATAGAGACTTAATATGTAAGCGCTAAAACTACAAATCTCTTGAAAGAAAACATGAATAAATTATTTCTGATATTATATTAGGCTGTGATTTCATAGGCATCAAAAGCATAAGCAATAAAAGAAAAAATAAATAAAATAGAGTTTATCAAAATTAAAAAGCTCTTGTGCTGCTAAGGATACTATCAGGACAGTAAAAAAATAAAACAGGAATGAAAATATATTTGCAAAACATATCTGATAAAGAACTTGTTTCCAAAACACTTATGATTCAACAATAAAAAGACTAATTTATCCAGTTAGAATCTAAGGAAATGCTTTGAATAGACATTTACAAAACAAAAATACACAAATGGCCAATAAGCACATGAAAAGATGTTTAAACATCTTTTGTCATTAGGGAATGCAAATCAAAGTCACAATATGATACTACTTCACACAAATTAGAATTACTATAGTCAAATAGACAATAACAAGTATTGGAGAAGGAATGGGGATATTGGAACCCTCATACATGTTGCTGGTGGATTGTAAAATGGTGTAGCATCTTTGAAAAAAAGATTTACAGTTTCTCAAAAGTTAAATGACACAACAGTTCAACTTCTAGATGTATACCGAAGAGAAAAGAAAACATATGTCCAAATAAAAACTTGTACATGAATGTACTATTCACAAATAGCCACGATGTGGAAAACAAACCAAATGCCACTCAATCGACTAATGAGTGTTTGTATCCATACAATAGAATATTATTTAGCCATAAGAAGGTACTGATACATACTACAACATAGATGAACCTTAGAAACATTACACTAAGTGAAAGAAGACAGACACTAAAGGCCACATACTATATGTTTCTATTTGTATGACTTGTCCAGAATGGCAAATCTGCAGAGACACAAAGATGATGAGCAGTTGCCTAGTGCCGGAGATGTGAGTGAGGGTCTGCTAACTGCTAACAGGTACAGAGTTTCTTTTTGGGGTGATGTAAATGTTCCGAAATTACCTAGGAATGATGGTTGCACAACTCTGTGAATATGCTAAAATCATATACTTCAAACAGGTTAAATGAAACATTTTATAAATTGTAGAATCTAAGTGCTTGATACTGTCTAACAGATATTAAGCACTCAGCAACTGTTATTGTTACAATTAATTGGAATAGACCCTTCTATCATTATATTATGAAAAATGGGGGAAAAAAAAGAAAAAAAAAAGAATGGGAACACAAAGGAATAAATAACTAAATTTTCTGTGGAGGACATAATTCATAGAGTACTTTACTGATGTACATATAATATGAGTGTCTGGAAGAGTGAACAGTTCCAGTGCCAAGAGGGAAGAGAAGGAAAACAGGATGTGCCATGTGGGTTATACTTGTAAAATGTTGGCCCTTCCCTCCATTACTCAGGTGAATTAAAAAGCCATCACTAAACAAATAAATCTCTAATGTTATACGCCTGGTGAGTGCCACATGGAGTTACACTTGTGAGAAGCTGCTTGATTACAAAGCAGTGCCTTTTTTTCTGAAAATCTGCCATTGTGACTTTCAGTGAGAGGTTCATGGTGAAGATCTGACTATGATTTATTTCTTTCAAGGGCATCTATAATAGCCTGGCCCCTCAATGAACTCTGTTTTCAGCTATCTGGGAGGGCGATGGCATGTCTGTTTGAGGTATAGCCACAGGGTAATTCCTCATAGGGTACATACACAGTCTATATTTTAAACCGGAGATGCTCCAACATACCCTCTACGTTTGGTACAAATGTCTCCAATTATTTTCAGGAGACACAGAAATTTCATACAATTTACTTATATTAATTTTTTTTTATTCCTTATGATAGACAATAGGGAAGCTGTTATGGAAGAAACTTCCATATATGTCTGTGACTCTGAGTACATGAGTGTACTCAGAGAGACGGCTTTTCTAAATTAGGGCAAAACCTGAACAAGCAGGCTGTAGAAATGGGCTTTGCTGGTGAACAAGGGATGCAGGGGAAGAAAACATTGGCAGAAGAAGAATAGAACTTAAGCCAAACAGAAAGAGATTCTTGAATGGCCAGGAAGGAAAGAACTGGATGGGAAAGAAGAATTTAGTGGTAGTTATCCGCATAAGATTTCCCCTCTTACTTTCATGTAATTGCTCTCCACATGTGGGGAAAGTCACAGACGTGTAGAAACCGCTTTTCAGCATTCAATACAACTCCCTTGAATGTTTGTGGCCATTGATGCTATTCCGGAGAAGGTCAGGAAGTTACTGGTGAAATCACTTTCTTCCAGCATCAACTTCCTTAAAAAGAAAATGCCAAAGCCTGTAGTGTGGCGGAGAAAGTGGTATCTCATAACAGCCTATTTGTGGGTGTTTCTCTATCACTGTGATTATTAATATGTCTGTTTCCTCTAAGTCTTAAAATTAGAACAGCAGGCCCAGGTTTGTTTACGGTTCAGCATGTGCGGGGCCCCCACCACACAGCATGGCCAACAGGAAGCGTGTGTGCAGCGCATTGCCTTTCTCCACACCGAGAGCATCACCGGTGCTGTGTTTAGACAGGAAAGCCCAGAAAAATGAGCACACCACAAACGTTGCCAGTAATTCAGAAACCGAGATATCTGGAAGTGATAAAAACTACGATTGATAAAAGCTTCCCTTGTTAAATGTAGGCCACACATACTCTAAATAAAATATACCACTTAGGAAATGATTTGTGTTGATAAAACTTGATGGAGCTGTTTTTCCAAATGTCTTCTCCCTGCTGGGAATTTCACACTTTGGCAGGCTCTCCCCAGGCCTCCCCAGTTGCCAGACTCCTTCCATGACCTGACCTGGTGTTGTTTATACGGCTGTTTACACATTTCTTAACAACCTTTGCAAAGGGCCTCTAATGACTTTCACTCCTGGCAGTGCTTAGCTTGAGGCAGAACTCCAAAGGCTGCCAGTGTTGTTCTGTTTATTTGTGCAGTGCCCTCCCCCAGCTCCACACCCACCCCTTCAAGAGGGGCCTGGAAAGCATGTTGCAGGTTAGATTGCTGTAGATGAATTTTAAGATTTGGGCTTGCAGTTACTAGTAATGAAGTATAGTAATGCCATTTAAGTAATTAGGAACTGTCATCATGTTTCAAGGGCGCTCACACAGATCACCAAATATTAATATTTGAGTCTGCTGAAAGAAGTAGGATGACAACGTCCCAAGTCCGGCCCTCATCAGTTACATAATGAAGGACAAGGCCATTATCGTTCTTGGTTGGGCGTTGTTTCCTTCATCTGCTAAATGGAAGGAGTGAATTAAGTGACCACCAAGGTCCAGTCACCTGGTCAGGCTGAACTCAGTGATTCCTATGTTACCTAGACAAGTGGCTCACACTTGGCTAAAGACTAGGAAAGATGGAAAACGTCCTCCTGCACATGCCTTGAAGAATATTATGAGAAGAACACAGGACGTTTAGGCTACTTTGATATTTTAGAGTATGAAAAGGATCATTGACAGTTAAATGATATAATTCAGGCCATGAAAATATAAGGGAGATCTCCATTATCTAGAGTGATTAAAAAACAAACAAACAAAAATCCCCAATAATCTAGGCATTACAAACTCTTCCTTTCTACTTTGTAAACACCATAATAAAATCACAGAGAAGCCAGGAATCCATCATGAAATGATTGGGGCCACGTCAGAAAATACCAGGAGCATCTGGGTGGGCAGACCAAGAATGTTCTGGAAGAATAGTTGCCCAGTGTGTGACAGCCACGTTCCAGATGCACCTAATGGAGTGGTGCCCTAACTTCTGCCACTTCACACAGGTTCCACAGGGCACTGCTGAAATCAGCAGCATTCACACAAGCAAGGTTCTGACGCCAAAGAACATGCTCCTCACAGAAACAGCAAATAAAAATATTAAAACTGAGTCCATTTGGCATTAATGCAGTTTCAAATGCTTCTCATTTGGAAGCAAGAGTAAAAAGTGTTGGTATCATATGATATTTCAAAACACCATCACTGGTTATTGTGAAAAATGGATTCCCATATTTGAAAGATTCAGAACTATTCTTAATAGAAAAAAAATATGTTAACAAATTAATGTAAGTGTGGAGAGGTCTCCATTTCACATATTCACTACTAAAGGGCTAATCCCATCTGACTTTTTCTCTCTAAAATCCTCATGATCTCATGGTAGTTTATCTTGGTCCGAGTTTCTTAAATGATGGTGTGAAGATTGCTAGAGGTATTCCTTTCTCATGGATTTTTATTTTAGTTCCCACCACATGTTTATTAGAAACCTACTTTAGTAGTAGGCCTGGGAACACCAAAATGAAGAAGACATGCATATGCAATGTCTCTGCCTCAAAGAGCTTAAAGTCCAAAAACAGGGAATGCTAGAGAATTTTGTAATGGGCCATTCATGAGCTTTTATTCCTTGAGGAATCTTTTTTCTATCATTGGGGATGCATGCCCACATGTACTCTGAATGTTGTACCTCAGGACATACAGTTGGGCTGTGGTTAACCTGGATAAAGAAAGCAGCCTCTTTTCAAAGATTTGCTGGCTGATGTTTTTTCACCGCATTACCCAAGGGGCGTGATCCTTCCAGTACTGGGGTTTCTCAGTTACTTGAATTCTTCTCTTCTAGGGATCTTATCTCTACCTACCTCATTCTCTGGGTCATTAATGAGCTTGTCATTATCAAAAGCTGTAACCCCTTCTTAATTTCTCCCCAGCAGGATTTATCATGGCCATGGACCTGTGACTGTTGTATGTATACATTCCAGGTGTTTCTTCCCTTTTCTAAATAGTTATTATTGAAGGTCAACTATCTTTGCCTCACCTATATATATTGGAGGTGTGTTTGTAGCTGGGTGGGGTAGGGGTTGTAGACACCTTGTCCTTTTGTTCAAAGGTCTATGCTTCACAAGGGAACTGCACAGTGTGCTCTAGGAATAGAAGGAAAAAATAGAATAGATACATATTTTTTTTAACTTTGCTGACAGAGTAAGTTAGAGAGAGATGAGTGGTCAAGAGAAAAACAAACAAGGAATGGGAGATTAGTTATTTGGGGTGTGGAATTTTCAGGTGCCTAGAGAAGACCTCACTAGAATGAGGTGAAAACATGAGAGAAAATACTGATAGAGAGGAATAATTCATGAGGTCCAACATTTGAAGAATAGTATTTCCAGTAGAAAATTGACAGAATGGAGAAATAATAAAAGAAATTTTCTCAGGGGGATCACTTTGTAAATTGTATAAATGTTTAACCAGAATGCTGTACACCTGAAACTAATATAAAATAATACTGAGCGTCAACTGTAATTGAAAAAACAATTCCCATAGCTTACGGCTACCTTACAAAGGATAAGAATCAAGCTGTTAACAGATCTCCCATAACCAGCAGGGAATGCTAGAAGCAATGCCTTTACAATTTTGAGGAAAAGCTATTTTCAATCTAGACAGTTACCCCAGCAAAATATCAGTTAATTGTGAAGCCAGAATAAAGATTTGCAGAAGTCAGAAAGCTTACCTCCCAAGAATCCTTTATAAGTCTGTTAGTAAACAAGGAAAGAGGAAAATATGAGCACCAGTAAATAGCTGATTCTCCCCAGAAGGCAATGAAGGGAGTCTAGAGATGACTGACTACTACACAGAAGAACTAGAAGGCAATTTGTCCTTAGTACGAGTTAGTCTTAGCAAGAATTAGAAGGCAGTTAGTTAGTAAGAGGATAGAAAAATAGACATCTCTGGAAGAAAAACAAAGTGAAGTCTAAATGTAGATAACATGCTAGAGACATCAGAAAAAAATGTAATAATATGATGAATAAGATGTGATAAGAATATAATGTAAGGGATGGGGTGAAAGAGAAATGAGAAATTCTAGGGAAAACAAAAATAAGTTATTAGAATGAAAATATACGCATAATGTTAATTGATATGGTAATTATAATATTTGCATAATTCTAAAACTATAAATGCCATTGATTTTTTTTTACTTTTAGACTCAAGTTATTTGCAAATATAGAGGACACAACTATAAGTATAGAGCCCAATATAAAGATTATTTACTTTGAGAATGCAGCAGTAAAAATACATATGTCAGAAACTGAGAACTTGAGAAAAGAAGTCTGAAGGAAGAGTAGAAGCAGGCATAGAGATGCTACCATGTTCCCCCGAAAATAAGACCGGGTCTTATATTAATTTTTGCTCCAAAAGATGCATTAGGGCTTATCTTCAAGGGATGTCATCCTGAAAAGTCATGCTAGGGCTTATTTTCTGATCAGGTCTTATTTTGGGGGTAGCACAGCATCATCTTCATGCAAATAAGATGCCTAGAGATTCTGCGGATGGTTGAAGAATAGAATTTAAAGGATGGAGAGAGAACATGCACGATCTATTTTCAGCCTACAATTAATAGGAATTAATAACTAAATGAATAGATGTAAGGGGTGTGGAAGATGAACTAGAATAGGATACGGCCCCAAAATTTTGCCCCTGAAGAAAGAAGACTGGTGACATCATTAAGTTTGATGGTCAGGCTCCTTTAGGAACATCTATTATTAACCTTGTATAGCAAGGAGAGGATCATAGAAATTGTGTGTGTGTGTGTGTGTGTGTGTGTGTGTGTTTGAGAGAGAGAGAAAGAGAGAGAGAGAGAGAGAGAGAGAGAGAGAGAGAGAGAGAGAGAATGATTGATCAGCCAAGGATGGTTAATCCTTTCTCATGAAGGGAAGGGGTAGGCTCAAGGTCACAGGATATGACCTTGAAAAGAAGAAAGAAGAATAAAGGATTCATGATTTATTAAAACTTCAATAAATTTAGAAAGGAAGATTGATCACATTAGAGCAATGGTTCTCAACTTTGACTGCAGTTAGAATCACCTAGAGAGTTTTTAAAACTCCCAGTGGCCAGAATTTTAAAATTCTCAGGTGAATTAAATCAGATTTTCTAAAAGTAGACCCAGGCAACGGCATTTTTAAAGTTTCTAAAGTGACCACAATAAGTTTAGAACTACTGGATTAGGTGATCTAGTTTATGCTGGTAGGAGGCCACCTGCTAAAGGTCAAATGGAAAAGTTTGCAGATCTGAATAGAAGGAAAACATTTATGGCAGCTGCAATGGATCCTAGCAGAGAAGAATAAAAGGCTTGGTCAGCAGTAGTAAGGTCCCTCCTATTTTACTCCCCCAACCCGACCTCCCCATGCTGTACCCCGTCAAAGAAGGATGCTTGGCTTAGGAAAGAACTCTGTAGTAGAAAGTGTGACGTTTTTCTCCCCACCAGAAAAAGAAGAGAAGTGGGCTTTAACGAGACTGGCAAAGAGGATATTAGGAATGTCGTAGGGATGTGTGAATCTAGGGCCTTGCTGGGGAATTGTAGAAAGATTATCCATGAGGTCCAAGTTGGTAGGGAACACATGAAGTCAGAGGGAATTTGGGATAAAGAGATTGGAAGTCATGGGACTATCACAATCGATGATACAGATGTTTCAGATGTTAGCAAGATAGGTCAATGCTAGATACCCTGTGTGGCTGAAATAGAGTGAAAATAAAGGCTACTGCAGGTAAGGAAATCAATGAGTTATGGAGATCTTAAAATAGAAGTTAGAGTCACAAGAACGATGTGAATGGAAAGATACTGACCATGAACCAGGTGCTAAGGTGAAGAGGATTCTGCACTTCTGTAGAAGATGCTAATAGGAACGGGAAGAGGATGATGTGCAGATGTGTTAGGGACCAAAGCACATGAGTTTCCTGCAGAATTACAATCCACTGAGAAAGTATCGTACCAATTCAGTGAAGTCATCTTTAGAAATTCATGGAAAACTAATATAGAAGCCGTATAAAAATTTATCACCGCACGTGAATTAGAGTTTTGTAATGGAAATGTAAATAGAGAATATTTTCTGCAAATGAAGACGTTTAAGAATATTCTAGACTCTGGTATTTGTATCAGATGGTCATTGTTTGACATTTAAAAAAACACACATAAAACATCCTAAATGTCCATCAAGAGTGGAATAGAGAAAATAAATGTGGATAAAATAAATAGGATGAAATATTACACACAGCCGATACAATTGTCTAAGCATGAGATAGCTCTTACAATAACATTTTTCAAAAAAAGAAGAAATGTGAAGAGTAATACATAGAGTATAACACTATTTTTATAAATTTTAAGGAACACATATGTGGTAATAGTATAAATTAAGGACTGGACAAGTATCATCAAATTCATATTGGTTGCTCCTGGAGAAGGGTGGGAACACTGCTGGAGAAGGGTACAAATAGCATGTAGACTGTACCAATCATGGGTTTCTTATTTTAAAAAGTAAATGATTTGAAGAAAATATAATAAAATGATAATATTTGTTGATTCTGGAGGATTAGTAAATGAGTGTTTTAAAGTATTTCTCCTGTATTTTTGAACAAGTATATGAATAAAATTGAGGTATTTGTAAAATCATTTGCATTCAAGTAAAATTCCTTCTGTAGTAACATTTGCGTTCACAAATGTTAACTCTTCAGATCCTTCCCACTATCCTGGAGAAGGACAGTATCCTCCTTATTTTCCCCTATAAGGTGACAAAATAGGCTTTGGGATTCAAGGCTAGGGGGAATGAGAGCTGCCAAAACACTGAATGTCTAGACGAAAAGTGCCTAACTCAATACTCCTTTCAAGACAAAAATGCCCTTTATCTTACACTTCCATACAATAATTCATATACACAATTCCCATTGAGTCATGCTCTTCTAAGATTTGTGCTTTCTAAGTTTGGTTAAAGAAATAATTCAAAGTAGGCTGCACTACTGGGCAATATTTTGGGTCTGAGGTTTTTTTTAAAAAAAAATCTGAGGTCATTTTATCGCTTTTTACAGGACTTTTACATTTTTGAGGGAAAAAAAATCTAATTTCTATATAACAATTATCTCTGAAAGTTTCTCTTTCTCCCAGTGCATTCACTGTCACTCAAACATAAGAGCTTTCATATTCTTTTTAAGGATTTCAACTTCCCTAGAAAACCATAAGTGCCTTATCAGTCAGCAAGTAGTCAGGACGGCAAGATTTAGGTAACGTCCCATTGATCTACGGAGGCAGATCCAAAAGCTTTTATCTTTAGTTGAAGCCGACTCCTTCTCTATGACAACTATTTGTGGACCTGTATTTCATACCTATCATCAGCAAAAGGAGTGAACCTTTAAGTGGCATCAAATTAAAGAATGAATGTCTTAGTGACTGCCTCGCTGCACTTAAAGAGCCAGTAGCAATTTGTAAGATCAAAATCATCTCAAGTAATCATTTCTTCATTGCAAGTATATGAAATCATACAAAAGCTATTTATAATGTGGTCGGAAGACTATTTTAACCATATAATTAAAAGGACCCTCAGTGTAGAAAACTTTTTATAGATTCATTGCATTGAAAGCAATAATGCCCCTGGGGCAATTTAAAGAATTTAGATTAGGATAAAGAGGTCTAACCCCGACTTATTCTACCTCTTTCTTCTGGGTACATAATTGACAGCCTATTTTCTTTTCCCCATCTTTAAAAAACAACAGTGGATTTCAAATCAAATGAGATAGTGAACATGAAAGCACTTTGAAAAGTAGAAAGCTCCATTTTAAGTTTAACCACTCTTGTTCATTAATGATAATTATTATGAATGACATAACTTGTACATGCAAGCCATATCTGAACATGTACTATCTCATGTAATCCCCACGGCAGCTCTAAGACGCAGGATCTGTGGTTTTGTCCATTTTACAGATGAGGTGACTGAGGACTGGTGAGTATTAGGAATTTGCCCATGGTCTCAGGAGGGCTAAGTGGTTACAACCATGATATTTGATTCCAGAGTCCCTGCTCTTACCCATTTGCTCTCAAGGTTTATAGGAGATTCAAGACTGGTATCTCTTTTATCTTCCTTTCCAATCTTCTTTCTTATTAGTTAGTGTATTTTTAGTGTTAGTTATCAGTTAGTGTATTATTTTAAGATTTGTTGTCTATATATGTTCTTTCTCTCTCTCCATATATATATATATATGGAGACTATTTATGTATATATATATATATATATGGAGACATATATATATATATGGAGACCACATATATATATATAGAGTATATATATATATATATATATATATATATATATATATATATACACACACACATATAATCACCTTCGAAGTACTCCCCTTGGTGAGCTATGCACTGATGCCAGTGCTTAGTCCACCCTTCAAAGCAATTTTGGAACTCTTTTTCTGGAATGGCCATCAGAGCTATTGTCGTATTATCCTTGATGTCCTGAATGTCATCAAAATGTCTTCCTTTCAATATTTGCTTTATCTTAAGGTAAAGAAAGAAGTCATTAGGGGCCAGATCAGGTGAGTAGGGAGGGTGTTCCAATACAGTTATTTGATTACTGGCTAAAAACTCCCTCACACACAGTGCTGTGTGAGCTGGCACATTGTTGTGATGCAAGAGCCATGACTTGTTGGCGAAAAGTTCAGGTCATCTAACTTTTTCCTGAAGCCTTTTCAGCACTTCCAAATAGTAAACTTGGTTAACTGTCCACTTGGTACAAATTCATGATGAATAATCCCTCTGATATCAAAAAAGTTTAGCAACATTGCTAAACTTGTATCATTGCCAAAGATACAAGTTTCTTGTTTGCTTTTTTTGTTTTAGGTTCCCCATGAATGTGCATTGTATGACAAGCGAGGGGGCAGCCCCCTTTTCAGCCACACCCCATTTCCAGGGACAAGGGGCTCTCCACGCAGACCCGGGTCCCGATGCATGGAGGCAGACGCTGTGCATGCAGCACACTGGCTGGGGGCCGTGGGAGAGGACCGCAGGGGACCAAATATCCGAAGGATACAAATTCTTAACATGGACCTAAAGTACTAGTCTGGATTCACCATCCCCTCTCTAGCCTCATCTCTCCCACTTGCTCTTTCTTTGAGATGATGAAGCTATACATGATCCCTCCTGCTTGTAGCAGATTATATTTTCCAAAGATGGTCATTAAGATATATTCCAACTGACAAACACAGTGCTTAAAATGTGGCATTGAAGGTATGTACTCCTATGAAGACATGAGGTCTGTGTCCGCTTCTCCCTTGAATCTGGGTGGGCCTATGGTTATAGCAGAAGTGATGATATGTAACACCCCTTCTAAGGAAGGGCATAAAGAACAATACAGGTCCCACCTGCTTCTCCTTGGATGCTAAAAACTAGTCCCAGTGTGGTAAGGAAACAGAGAGCATACATGGAGAGTCTTTTGTAGGTAAGTGTTTCATTCTACAGCCACACTGAGGACCCCACTGATAGCTAAAAACATCCTCCAGACAATGAGTGAAGAAGCGTTCAGGATGACTCCAGCCCCCAAATGAGAGACGCTGAGGAAGAACTGCCTTCCTGAGCCCAGTCCATGCCTAAAACTGCGAACAGTAATCACAAAATGATTGCTGTTTTGAGCCACTAATTTTGGGGGTAATCATTCCATGGTAGTGGATATTGGAACAGGGCTTCTGCTCCTGCCGTTTTCCTGTCCTCATTGCTCTTACCTTCCTCTTTTCCTATGCAACTTCCTTACACAAACTTAGATATGAGAGGAGCCTGCATTCCCAATCCCTTTCCATGAGGCTAGGTCATGTTGCTTTGTTATATGCTCTCTGAAACCTTATTACTTTCTTTTAGACAGGAACAGCAAACTTTTTCTGTAAAGCACTAGATAGTAAATATTCTCAGCTTTCAGGGCCCCATCGTCTTGGTTAGCAAATACCCAGTTCTACTCTTGTAGTGTTGATGTGAGTGATAATACATGTGATTGAGTGGGGATGTGTCTCCATAAAATTGTATTTACAAAAGCAGGCAATGGGCTGGATTTGGCTGGAGGGCCATAATTGATAAGCTCTGCTTTAGAGCAGTAGTTCCCCAAATAGTCTTCATATTAGAATCACCTGGGGAGCTTCTGAACCGTCCAAAGCTCAGGCTACACCCCAGTTACTTAAATCACAATCTCTGGGGAGGTGGGAAATGGATATCAGGTAAATCCAACGTGTAAGATGGTTTAGAAATCACTGCTGTGCATCCTTGTCTCAGCCTGTCACTTTGCCCTCTTCCTCGGGATTACTGTTTTAGTACGCTTCTCCCTCACAAGGCCATAATCTCCATCACTTCGGATTAGATTCCTAGTGCCTAACCAGTGCCTGGCACATGGCAGCTCCATACATATTTGTTAATTAAGCAAACGAATAATAAATATTGGTTGAATGAAGTTGTTGAATCTCCATCAATCCCCAAATCTTTTAAAATTTCCCATTTCTTCCATGATTCTATTCATGCATTCCTCTTCTCCCATTTTCCCAGGATCATTCCCACAGGTTTATCTCCGATCCTTTCTTCTTACTTCCCTTCATAATTCAATTAGTCGCTAAATCTTAGTCAATCTACCTCCACAACATGACTCACAGCCCCCCTTCCTTTTCCATTTCACCTGAGGTCAACTTAAAAGTCTTCAATTTTCTCTTGAATTCTTACAGAAATCGAACTGCTCCCTTAGCTTCCCTTCCTTTCCCTTCCCTTCATCCCCCACCCCTCTGTCTCATCTATCCTGGAGAAGAATGACATGGGCTTTGGTGCCAGAGATGCGTGTATCTGGACTCTGGGCCAGGCCCCAGGATACTTTCGGGTAAATCAGCAGCATCCCTGCGCTTGTTTCCTTATTTGAATACTCTGGTGAAAACAACCTTGTGAGGATTTGGCATACCATACAGCAAATGCGTAACTTGTGTCTGCCACCCAGTAGGCACCAACCTCTTCTGTTATCTGTGTCCTTCATTTTAGTTGGCCTCACTGAGAGAACCCCTTACCCCCACTAGAATGCAGGCACCATGAGGGCAGGGAACTGTGCTTGTTTTGCTCACTCTTGCATCTCCAGTGGTTACTGTTATAACCTCCATCGCTTGTCATTTCAGTACCTGCCTGATTTGATCCCAGCCTACTTTTCTTGAGGTATCTCCCTCACACTCTATTAGTACCCTGTATATTAGTCAAACTCAATGACTTGTTTTTCCCTCACACTTCCTCTACTTTCTTTTTTTTAAAAAATATTTTTATTAAAACATATCTAACATACAATATTGTATTGGTTTCAGGTATACAACATAGTTATTCAACAGTACTCCCCTGGCACTATACATAGTTATTACCATATTATTGATTATGTTTCCTATGCTAAGGAAGTGATCCCCATGATAAGTCCGGCAACCATCTGACACTGTACCACGCTATCACAGTATTATTGACTATATTCTCTATGCTGTACATTGTATCTCCATGACTTATTTGTTTTCTACCTGAAATTTTGAAACTCTAATTCCCCTTTATCTTCTCCCCTTTTCAAATTCTTTAATTACAATTGACATTCAGTATTATTTTATATTAAATTCAGGTGTACAGCATAGTGGTTAGACATTTATATAATTTAAGAAGGGATTCCCCTGACTAGTACCCACCTAGCACCATAGATAATTATTACAGTGTTATTGATTATATTTCCTATGGCTTTATTTTACATCCCCATGACTATAACTACCAATTTGTATTTCTTAATCCCTTCACCGTTTTATCCTGTCCCCAATGTCCCTCCCATCTATCACCCTGATAGACCAAGTACCCATCTGACACCATACATAGTTATTACAATATTATTTACTCTACTCCTTATGCTATACCCTACACCCCCATAACTACTTTGTGACAACCAATTTGTACTTCTTAATCCCTTCCCCTTTTCACCCCCACCCCGAAACCCCCTCCCATCTGGCAGCCATCAAAATGTTCTCTCTATGTATGGGTTTGTTTCTCTTTCATTTGTTTATTTTGTTCTTTACATTCCACTTATAAGTGAAATCATGTGACATTTGTCTTTGTTGGTCTGATTTACTCCACTTAGCACAGTACCTTCCAGGTCCATCCATGTTGTCACAAATGGCAAGATTTTATTCTTTTTGATGGCTGAGTAATATTCCATTGTATATATGTACCACCTCTTCTTTATCCATTCATCCATTCAGGGACACCCAGCATGCTTTCATATCTTGGCTATTGTAAACAATGCTGCAATGAACATATGGATGAGCATGTCCCCTTGAAGTAGCATTTTGAGTTTCTTCAGATAAATACCCAGAGGTGGGATTACTAGGTCCTTCTTTGTTTCCTGTTATATAGTCTTTGTTTCTGTTTTTTTTTAATTATTAGTTTCTGGTGCACAAAATAATGTAATAGTTAGACATTTATCATTTATATCCCTCGCACTGTGTCAATCCCCCTCCCCCCATCCACTACCCCTCTGACATCACACAGAGCCACTGTATCTATTCCTAATGCTGTACTCTGCTTCTTGTAACTATATACATATATATATATATATATATATATATATATAGTAAACTTGTAGTTGACATTCATTATTGTTCAGCTTCAGCTTCAGGTGTGCAGTGCAGTGATCAGGCATCCACATTTTCCCTGAGGTGGTCTCCCTAAAGCTTCCTCTATTTTCTTGTCTTTCAATGCCCTTAGCATTTGTTCCATTAACATTTCCTGGACGCTGATTCTGCTCAGTTGAAATTGTGTTCATCTTTTCAAGCCCAGCTCTCAAGCTACTGTGTTCATTAAGACTTTTTGATCCTTCTATACCCTCTTTGATGTTATTGCTGATAATTCTCCTTTCATGGCATTATATGTCTTGTGCCAACTTTATTGGTGTCTAGGTATTATCAGATGACTTTTGAGGGTAGGAATGTCTAGTTAAACTTTGTGTGTCATTGTACATTTTTCTGAAACATAGAGCTCATCTAATAAATCTTAGAATAGATATCTGAGTGAATAAATGCACCCCAACTCCCCCACTCTGGGACAAAGGGATTACCTTAAAAGGAAAAACACTGGCAAGAAACTATACATGAATTTTGAGGTGATCCAAAGTTGTAGTTCTTAAATTGAAATTGGATTCCTCAAGTGCCACTGGCAAAGACAAACTGTGTGGAGAACAAATGCACCTTGTTTGTAAACAGAGTTTCAAAGATAAACCTGTTTGTCTCCCAATGTGTTTTCCAGCTGGAGCTCATAAGCAATTTCCCCAGCGTTCAGCCTTCAGTGTGAGGGGTTCCCCCCTGCAGATTAAGCCTTGCTGCACTAATGCTTAACACACCTCTTTGTTAGGTTACAATGTGGAGGCTCCACATGCTGCTAGGAGCAGGTTTGCCTGGAAAAGGTATAAGTACAAGGATCCTCTGTGCCTGCATCCCATTTCTTGCTTCCTACTGAAGGTTATTATAGACACTGCTGAATATAACTATAAAACTGGTCTAGTGGATTTCTTACTGTGCTTTAGTCCTGGATGCTATGACACCCCTGCCCAAGTGCCAGGTTATACTGCCCCCTGCACTTCCGTGTTACACACTCTTAATTAAAATAAACTGAACTTAATAGATTCTGCGGCTCAGAGCAATACAAGTAGGCCAACAGTTAAAAGAATTAAAGAGCAACATTTGACCAAAACCAAACGTTAACAGGTCTTCTGGTCATCCTCTGGGAATTAAGACATGCCTGGGTATGAAAAAGCTGTTCATCTAGAAAGTGGATTTCGCTGTAATTTTCTATGATGTATTTGTAAGACTGAGTTACTGGGCAGCAGCCAAAGCAGAGAAAGTGCCTCTTTGGAGGCTGGTTATGGAAATAGCTTTTGTGTAACCTAAGGTGACCAGCTTTCCTGGTTTGACTGGTTCTAAAGGATTTCCCAGGATGTGTGATATTCAGTGCTAGAATTAAGAAGAGTTGGTGACCCTAATAATAGTTGGGGGCTTGACAAACTTAAATAAGAGAAGCTCTTGCTCAGGCACCAAAATTGTGCCAGAATGTTTGGTTGAACACTTTGTGTCAACTCCATATAGATTTTCTTAGGCATATTTATATGTCTATGTCTCATTTTCATATATTTTATATCTATATCAACACATTGCTATTACATTGAACCATATGAAATGGTCAATATTCAACTATTTTTGACAAAAAAATTAAAACCCAGCCTTTTCATATAGTTCAACCTATGTTTATTTACATCAATTTTCCTAGGGTCTATGTTGAGCATTTTACATGTATTAATTTATTCTAACAATCTTTCGAAATTAAGTGTGATTACAACATCTGGTAACAACAAAGAGGCTGAGAGGTTAACTTAGGTGTGACATGTAGAAAGTAACAATAAATAAGATGCTATATTTTCATTACTCACTGAAGATCAAGTATTTCCAATCCTTATCACAAACTTGCAAGTTGGGGATTAATGTAATTATTTTATACATTAGTAAAATGAGGTGAAGAGAGGTTACACAATGTGCTCAAGACCACATAGCTTTCTTTGAAGAGCACTGCCATATTTCATGTTTCCCTTCACCAGGCCAGTTTTCTTCTAAGAATATGCTGGCTTCAGGAGTGACCTTGATTTCCATACTTCAATTAAATAAATTGTTTCTCAATGTTTTGCTATGAACATTATCAACATATACAAAATTTGAAAGAATTTTAGAGTGAACATCCTATTTCTATGGCCTAGATTCTATAATTAACATATTTGCTTTATTGAATATTGACCTATCGAATCATAAAACCATTTTACTTTTTGATTTATTTCAAAGTGAGTTGCAGAAATTAGTACCCCTCACCCCTAAACATTTCAGCATGCATATCATTAACAAAAGTTCAATATTGGCTTACAGTCTTTTTTAAACACCTAAATATTAAATGTACCATTTGATGACTTCTGACAGATGCACACACCTGCATAATTGCCCAAACTCTTACCAAGCTATGGAATATTTCCACCACCCCAGAAGGTTCCTTCAAACTCCTCTCTAGTCAACCGTTTCCCCCCATTTCCATCTCCAGAGGCAACTGATATTTGGATTTTGTTCACCTAGATTAGTTTTATCTGTTTTAGAACTTCATATAAATGGGATCACACAGTAAGAATTAGTTTGTGAAAAAGAAAAAGATACCTAGGAATAAACTTAACAAAGAATCTGAAGGACCTATACACTGAAAACTATAAGACATTTTTAAAAGAAATTGAAGAAGACATAAAGAAATGGAAAGACATTCCATGTTCATGGATTGGAAGAATCAACATAGTTAAAATGGCCATATTACCCAAAGTAATATACAAATTTAATGCAATCCCTATCAAAGTCCCAATGATATTTTTTAAATAAAGAGAACAAAAAATCATCAGATTTGTATGGAATCATGAAAGACCCCAAATAACCAAAGCAATCCTAAGAAGAAAGAATAATTCTGGAGGTATCACACTCCCTGACTTCAGCTTGTACTACAGAGCAACAATAATAAAAACAGTATGGTATTGGCAGAAAAACAGACACACAGACCAATGGAATAGAATTGAAAACCAAGAAATAAACACACATAAATATGGACAAATAATTTTCAACAAGGAGCCAAAAACATGCAATGGAGAAAAGAAAGCCTCTTTAGTAAATGGTGCTGAGAAAATTGGAAAGCCATGTGCAAAAGAATAAAACTAAACTGCTATTTGTCACCATATACTAAAATTAACTCAAAATGATAAAAGACCTAAACATAAAGTCTGAAACAATAAACTGCATAGAAGAAAGTATAGGTACTAAACTTATGGACCTTGGGTTCAAAGAAGATTTTATGAATTTGACCCCAAAGGCAAGGGAAGTAAAAGCTGAAATAAATGAATGGGACTATATCAAACTAAAATGCTTCTGCACAGCAAAAGAACCCTTTAACAGAACAAAGAGACAACAAACTGAATGGGTGAAGATATTTGCAAACGACACCTCCAATAAGGGGCTAATATCTAAAATATAAAAGGAACTCATACAATTTAACAACAAAAAGACAAACAATCCAATTAAAAAAATGGGCAGAGGACATGAACAGAAACTGCTCCCAAGAAGACGTATAAGCGACCAACAGATACATGAAAAAATGTTCAACCTCACTAGCTATTATGGAAATGCAAATCAAAATCACAATAAGATATTACCTCACACCTGTTAGAATGGCTATCATCAACAAGGTAAATAATAACATGTGTTGGAGAGGCTGTGAAGAAAAAGGAACCCTCATACACTGCTGGTGGGAATGCACATTGGTGCAGCCATTATGGAAAGCAGTATGGAGGTCCCTCAAAAAGTTAAGAATAGAATTACCATATGACCCAGCAATCCCCCTCCTGGGTACATACCCAAAAAAATTGGAAAACATCTATCCGTAAAGATAAAGGTACTCTGATGATCATAGCAGCATTATTTACAGTGGCCAAGTCATGGAAACAACCATAGTGTCCTTCAGTAGATGATTGGATAAAGAAGATGTGGCATATATACTGCTCTGCCATAAGAAAGATGAAATACTTTCATCTGTGACAACATGGATGGATCTTGAGATTATGATGCTAAGTAAAATAAGTCAGATGAAAAAAAAGTTGAGAACCATATGAATTTACTCACATTTGGGGACAAGGTTAGACCATTAAGTTCACAAACTCATCCTAGAAAAAATGCTACATATCCATTGCTGAATATCACTACGGTCACTTTTGAAGTACTCCCCTTGGGAAGCTGTGCACTGACACCAGAGCCTAGTCCACCCTTCAAAGCAATTTTGGAACTCTTTTCCTGGAATGGCCATCAGAGCTGTCAGTGTATTACCCTTGATGTCTTGAATGCCATCAAAATGCCTTTCTTTCATTTCCTTTATCTTCAGGTAAAGAAAGAAGTCATTGGGGGCTAGATCAGGAGAGTAGGGAGGGTGTTCCCATACAGTTATTTGTTTACTGGCTAAAAACTCCCTCACAGACACAGTGCCTTGTGAGCTGGTGCATTGTTGTGATGCAAGAGCCATGAATTGTTGGTGAAAAGTTCAGGTCGTCTAACTTTTTCATGCAGCCTTTTCAGCACTTCCAAATAGTAAACTTGGTTAATTGTTTGTCCAGTTGGTACAAATTTATAATGAATAATCCCTCTGATATTAAAAAAGGTTAGCAACATCGTTGCAACAAATTTGTGAACTTAAATCGTCAGATCTCATAAAACTGAAGGCAGCAAAGGAACAAGACAAGCAAAAAAAGAAACAAAAACTCATAGACACAGACAACAGTTCAATGTTACCAGAAGGTTAGAGGTGGGGGGATGGTAGAAGAGGATAAAGAGGGTCAAATATATGGTGATGGAAGGAGAACTAACTCTGGGTGGTAAACACATAATGCAATATATAGACAACGCATTACAGAATTGTACACTTGAAACCTATGCAGTTTTCAAGTTGACCATTGGGTTGACCATTATCACCCAAATAAATTTTAATAAAAAAAATTTTAAAAGAACTAGTTTGTATAAAATTTCTTTTACTCAGCATGAATATATTGAGATTTACCCATGTTTTCACATGAATCGGCAGTTTATTATTAGGTTGGTGTAAAAGTAATAGCTGTTTAAAAGGTTAAAAATAATTGCAAAAACCGCAATTACTTTTACACCAACCTAATACTTTCACATTTGTATTATCCCTTTAAATAAGTATGATATAATTTGTTTATCCATTTCCTGTTGATTGACAAGGCAATGGGTCATGGATGGGTTGTTTCCAGTTTTATACTATTATGAATAAAACCTGCAATGAACATTCTTTGTAAGTCTTTGTATGGACATGTTTTCATTTATCTTGGGTGAAAACCTAGAATTGGAACTGTTCAATCACAGGTAGGGGTATGTTTAATTGTATAAGAAATTTCCAGACCTTTTGCCAAAGAGGTTGTATCCCATTTGTAACGTATGGCAGTTCTGGTGTCTCCAACTTCTCATAACTTTTGATGTCAGTTTTTTAGTCATTCTAGTTGCTGTATATCAACATCTCATTGTGGTTTTGATTTGCATTTTGTAACTATTAATGATTTGAGCCCTTTTCCATGTGATTATTGGTCATTCACATATTTTCTTTGCTAAATGAATGTTCAAATTGTTTACCCATTTAAAAAATTTTTAAACTGAGCATGGATTCTCAATGGTGGCAATATCACCCCCAAGTGGGTGAAAATCAGCTTTGGGGAGGGGTAAAAATATCTTAAGTATTACAATGGTTTGTAGCCAAACAAATGGCTACAGTACACAAAAATATATACAGTATGTTTGTAGTATTAAAATTTAATTATGGGGCAATTCGGGAAAAAGATGTCTAAAAAGGCTCCTTACGGAGAACTGTAATGAAAATAAGGTTGAGAAACTCTGTGACTTAGATGTACAACTTTTTTATGTATTCTGGACACAAGTCCTTTGTCAAATATATCTTTAGCAAGTATTTTCTCACAATCTCTGGCTTGTCAATTCATTTTCTTTATTGTGTCATTTGGTTAGCAAAATTTCATAGTTTGATTAAGTCTATACTACCTGTTTTTTAAAGGTGGGTATTTTCTGTGTCTTGCCTAAGAAATCTTTTCCTACATCCAGGTTGTGAAGAAATTCATATTTATAAAATTTCCAAATTTTTTTCTATTAATGTCTAATTGCATTCTATGTGGTAGTAGAAAATACTTTGTGTGATATTAATCCTGTAAATTTATTGAAGCTTGTTTTATAGCCTAATATAGGATGGGCTATCCTGGAAAACGTCCCATGTGTACCTGAGAAAAAATGTGTATTCTTTTTTTGTTGTTCTTGGATGCCTTTTAGATGTACTTGGTTTATAGTGTTGTTTAATTCTTCTATTTCCTTGTTGATCTTCTCCTTATTTGTTCCATTCATTATTGTGATTAAGGTATTGATGTCTCCACTATTATTGGAGAATTGTCCAGCTCTCCCTTCAATTCTGTCACATTGTCTTCATGTATTTTAGGGTTCTATTGTTAGATACATATGTTTATAATTGTAAGTCTCAGGATGAATTGATTACTATAAAATGTCCTTCTATATCTCTGTTAACAATTTTGTTTTAAAGTCTGTTTTTTTTTTCTTTCTGATATTAATGTAGCCATTACAGCTCTCTCTTGGTTACTGTTTACACGGCATATATTCTCATCCTTTTACTTTTTTTTCTTTAAAGTTTATTGGGGAGACAATTGTTAGTAAAGTTAGATTTCAGGTGTAAAATTCTTTAATACATTATCTACATCTCACATTGTGTGTTCGACACCCAGAGTCAGTTCTTTTTCCATCACTATATATTAGACCCCGTTTACCCTCTTCTAGAGCCCCGTTCCCTCTAGTACCCCCTGGTAACCCCTAAACTATTGTCTATGTCTATGAGTTTTTGTTCTTTCAGTTGTTTTTCTTGTTCTTTTGTTGTTTTCCAAGTTGTGGTATATATACACAATGGAATACCATTCGACGGTAAGAAAACATCCTGTTACTTTCAATCTGTTTGTCTTTGAAAATGTGTTTCTCTTAGATTGTATATACCATGTTTCCCCAAAAATAAGACCTAACTGGAAAATAAGTCTTAGCATGATTTTTCAGGATGACATCCCCTGAATATAAGCCCTAATGTGTCTTTTGGAACAAAAATTAATATAAGACCTAGTCTTATTTTCGTGGAGACACGGTAGTTGGATCATGGAATTTTTAAATTCTGTTTTACCAATTTTTGCCTTTTGTTTTGAGTGTTTAATCCATTTACAAAATGCAATTATTGATAAGGTAGGATTTAAATCTGTCATTTTCTTATTAGCTTTTGATTCATCCATGTCTTTTTTGTTACTCTACTTTTCCATTACTGCTTTCCTTTTTGTTAAACATATTTTCTAGTGTTCCATATGAATTTTGTTATTGTTTCTTTTGCTATATTTTTTGAGGTTTTATCTTATTGGCTGCCCTGATGATTATATTTCATATCTAAATTTAAACACTCTAGTTCAGGTTAATACCAACTTAACTTCAACAGTATGCAAAAGCTTCACTTACATGTAGCTCCATTTCTGCCTTACTCCTTTGTCCTATTGTTGTATACAAATTACATCTTTATACATTGTATGCTCATTAATACAGATTTATAATCATTGTTTTTTTAAAAATTGTATTTTAAGTCAGATAGAATTACAAAAAAATGAATTAAAAACTCAAAATAAATTTATACTATCTTTTATATCTACCTACCTAGTTACCTTTCCCACTTCTCCATATTTCTTCACATAGATTCAACTTAATGTCTAGCATCTTTTCATTTCAGACTGAAAGACTCTTGAGCATTTCTTGTAGAGAGGTCTGCTAGCAAAAAACTCTCTCAGTTTCTTTTTATTTGGGTGTGTGTTAGTTTCTCTTTCATTTTTGAAGAACAGTTTTGCTAGATATAAAATTTTTATTTGATATTTTAAAATATTTTATCCCACTACTTTCTAGCCTTCACGGTTTCTGATGAAAAGTCAGCTATTATTTTTATTATCATTTATACATGATGGGTTTTTCTCTTCCTGCTTTCAAGATTCTTTCTTTTTCTTTCCACAGATTGATTAGGATGTGTCTAGTTTGTATGTCTTTAAGATTATCCCACACAAATTTTGTTGAACTTCTTGCATGTGTAGACTAATGGTTTACACCATATTTGGGATTGGTTTTAACCATTATTTCTTCAAATACTCTTTTTTTCCCTTTATCACCTCTGCTTCTGGGACTCCACTGTGTGTATATTGGTGCATTTGATGATGTGTCACAAGTCTCTGAGGCTCTGTTCCTTTTTTTTTTCATTCTCCTTTTCTTTCTGTTTCTAAGACTCTGTAATCTTAATTGACCTATCTTTAAATTCACTGAATTTTTTCTTCTGCCAGCTCAAATGTGTTGTTGAGTTCTTTTATTGAATATTTCATTTGAGCGTTTGTACTTTTCACTTCCACAATTTATTTTTTAATAATTTCTACTTCTTTATTGATATTCCTTATTTGGTGTGACATTGTTTTCAATTTTTTAATTTTATTCTTTGGACATGGTTTCTTTTGGTTATTTAAACATGTTTAAAATAGCTAATTTAAAGTCTTTGTCAAGCAAATCCAATATCTGGACTTCCTCAGGAATAGTTTCTATAGGTTGCTTTATTTCCCCCGGGCAGGTGCTTATGGGCCTGAGTAGGGTACTCCAGAGAAACAATATCAATAGGAGATTTTATATATAAAATTACCTTCAATTTACCCCAAGTTCAGTTTTCCCATGTTACTTCATGCCCTAAGCTATGTTATCTTCTATTTCTACTCTTTCTGTTTCCACTCTGGCCCCTGCTCTTAAGGATAGGACTTGGACCACAAAGTCTTTTCAGAGCCTCCATATGGGAATTGGGGAACATCAGATTAATGATGTTATTGATCATTTCTTCTTTCTGATCTTGCTCAGCCCTTTGACTATCCTGAACTACAACCATATGGACCATACTGGCTTATGTTTACCACAGCCCACACCCTCTCCATTTATTTATTCATTTCTGACTTTTGGAGTTTTTGGTTCCTTCTAATTTACTAGAGGGAGCTATTAATTGCCCTCAATAATTTTTATCACAAAGGACAGTCTGATACTTTCTCAGTCACAGGCCCCTTTCTGTATGATATTTTCTTATTTCCCTTTCCAAAATATATTTTTTCTTCCACAGTTGTAAGATAAGAGACAAAATGCTTGTATTTTCCATGTGGGAACTACTACTCATATTCATATTTTTGCTGCTGAAAGACCCCTCTTGAAGCTTTTTGATTTCTCACTGCACTGTATGTGCATAAAAATTGCGTATTTTAGGTCTATATACACAATCTGAAACACAGCTGCATGTACAGTAAAAATCTATTTAAAGAACCAGTTATTTTAAATTGTTAACAAAAACATTCAAACTAGTAAGATCTTTTTTTCCTACACTCTCTCTGAATTTGAAGATGTGTCATATAACACATATCTGAGATAGTGTGGGGGCAGCCTGGGAATGGTAACTGTACGTTCCTGAAACAACAAAGATGTCATGTAGCACTTTGGTTCAGATAAGTGAACATTTGGGCTGAGGACAAGATGCAGGCAGAGGATACTAAAGCTCCAACTAATTAGGGAGTTATCACTTGAAAAGTTACATAGTTCTGGGTCACTGAAGTAACAGCTATCAAAGGAAACTTCTGGGAGCCATCTTGCTTTCATTTCACATTCTTCTGATGACAGAATAAGCGGTATGATATGGTAGCATGTTTCTTGAAATATTACTGCCCTTTCTATGTCAGTGACAGAATAAAAAGATCATGAAGAAATGAAAAAAAATCATTCCAATAATTTGAAATGCTTAATGATCTTTAAATGGATTTTGAAGAATTAACTTGACACAGCTCAAATTATGTAAAATTAAATTTCTTAAATAAGCTAAGAATGCTTATTGCTTAGTAAAAATCCAACAACTATTCAAAAGGGTTTGACATTTGTTTGTCTCTGTCAGTATAAGAACTTTTCTAATGGTCATGGGAAATCACAAGTTAGAGCAAACAAAGGGTTGGATAAGCGTTCCATTTTTTATTTCTGAATATGTTATGTAGGAATAAAGGATCCATCAAATTCCACTGTCTCTTTTACTTGAGATACATTATGGTCATCTTCCATTTGTAAAGTACCGATGCATGTTTTGGGGACACATACACACACACACACACACACACACACACACACAACACATTTTTTATGAAGCTCACAATCTAAAATATGGTTGTAACATATGAGCATTTTGATAACTAAATTTAGTATAGAAATTAAGGTAAAGAAGAGATTATTTGGGGATTCAGTAGTCAGGAAGATTTTATAATGGTTGATGTATTCCTTGAAAGATTAACATATGTAGAGGTGAGCAGATGACACTAGCACAGATCAAAACTGGAGGCTGAGACCACACAATATGTGGTGGCAAGTGAATAGGGCCCCAGTCTTGCTGTAATAGGGGGCTCCTATAGGGGCATGGTGGGAGGAAACATCAGCTGAGGCCACATAGTACTGTAGTTACAAATCAGATGAGCTGTACTTTCTACTTAGAGCTGTGAGCAGCGGCAGTGCCACTGCTGCAGCATTTCTGTTGCTTGTCCTCGTGTGGCCTGTTGTTCCTTCATGGCAGACCTTTCATGGCTTCTTAACCTCTCCTCCATGTCCTGGCTCCTTCCCCCTTACCCCATGGTCTTCCTTGCTGGCCTCATCCATCATCCTACTTTGTCTCTCACAGCCCATCTGATCATTCACGTGGATATGGTTGAATCCTTTTCTATCACCAGAATGTTTTTAAAATTTAACCTTCTCTCAGTCAAAACAAAAGAATTGAGGCAGCTCCCTAAATCTCACAACATAGCAAGATTTAAGAAGATAAAGACATTAAGGCAAAAATAAATAAATAAAGGCAAACGGAAAATAAAAGTTGAACTATAACTACTAACAGTGTTTTACATTTTGCTCCAAGCTTTTTAGCAACCGGAGGTGAGACGGTATTTACAAGAGTCACACACCCTAGGATGTTTTAATCTATAGGCGATTATTTTGATGTAGTCAAAAGTCTTCAAGATTAGAAATAAAAAGCATACAAGCCTGAATTCTACCCTTGGCTCTGCCAGTAATTGCTGTTGACATTAGTCACTTAATCTCATTAGGTTTTACATTCCTCATATGTAAGAAATGGTTCAGTTTGAATAGTCAATAAAGCCCTTCCCAGCTCTAACATTCTGCAATCCTATTATAGTTTTCTAGAAAACATGTTCCTGTGAAAACCCAATAGAAAGGAATGAAATGTGAAATAGAAAAACTCCTAAGTGTCCATTTTCCTTAGTTCCTAGATTATAAATGTATTAAAGTTGGAGACAATACATTATTCATCCTTTACTACCCATTTGCACATAGGAAGGGCTATTAGATTGAACCATATGAACTGCTGGTTTTATTGTTCAAATGTAGGCAAATATTGGTAATCTCAAATGGCTCAACCAATAAATGTTGTGTTAAATTGAGATATGATGTCTGACAATTAAGTTTGCGAGCTCATCCTAGAAAAAGTGCTACATACCTCATTGCTGAATATCACTATGGTCACCTTTGAAGTACTCTCCTTGGGAAGCTATGCACCGATGCCAGTGCCTAGTTCACCCTTCAGAGCAATTTTGGAACTCTTTCTGGAATGGCCATCAGAGCTGTCGTCAATTACCCTTGATGTCTTGAATGCCATCAAAATGTCTTCCTTTCAATATTTCCTTTATCTTCTGGATAAAGAAAGAAGTCATTGGGGGCCAGATCAGGGGAGTAGGGAGGGTGTTCCGATACAGTTATTTGTTTACTGGCTAAAATCTCCCTCACAGACAGTGCCGTGTGAGCTGGTGCATTGTCATGATGCAAGAGCCGTGAATGGTTGGTGAAAAGTTCAGGTTGTCTAACTTTTTCACGCAGCCTTTTCAGCACTTCAAAATAGTAAACTTCGTTAACAGTTTGTCCAGTTGGTACAAATTCATAATGAATAATCCCTCTGATATTAAAAAAGGTTAGCAACATCATTGCAACAAGTTCATGAACTTAATTGTCAGACCTCATAATTAGGGATATTTCAGCAGGAAGTGCTGGCTTTAATGTCCTTGATTCAGGGCAGGGAAACTTTAGTGTTGGTAATAAAATGGGAGAAGGGCTGGTCCCTCAGTCTTTAGACTCCTAATAGTTGTCAAGTGTGGGCCCTCTGCAGCCAAGCTGCCTGGGTTCAAATCCTAGTTGTCCCCCTTTCTAGCTGTGTAAATTTGAGCAAATGATTGGACCTCTCTGGGTCTCAGTTTCCTCACCTACAAAACTGGAATAATTATAAAATAGTATCTGATTTGTAGGGCTGTTTTAATGATTCAAATACATACAAAACACTTGGCACACTGCATAACAGCTGATAATTGGTCAGTGAATGTTAGCTGTTGCTAGGCAACTCATCAAGTGCACAGAAAACGTGTATCAGCAACCTGTGAGGCATGTGAAACATCTCTCCCTGCTACTTGGTAACCTATAACATAAGTGGACACAGGAGCATTGCTTCTTAGCCAGTGACTTTCAGAATTTTTAAATTGAGACTCAAAGTCAGAAATACAATTTCCATCTTGACCTGCTGTACACACATGCACACAAACACACTAAAACAAAATTTTACAAAGCAAATCTAACCTTTACTAGATGTTTTGCACTTTGTTCTGTTCTAATCTATTCTGATCTATTCTGTGCCATGCCATGCCATTCCATACAATGCCATGCCATCCTATCTTATTTTTAGATGCTAGCTCCTAACCACTCCTAACCACTCAATTGATTTTATGACCTAATAATGGGTCTCAACCCAATAAGTCAGATTTAGGAAAGCACCAGAATAGGTCGTATTTAGCTTTGAGTAAAAAGATGTGTCTTCTGGTCCAACAGGATTGATAGGCTCACAGGACAATGTCCAGGGAAGGAGGCAATGCCACCATTGCACTTTATTCCAGCTCTGACAGTCAGTTTCAGTCTCTTCCCTACCCCTCCTCCCTACTCATGCTGCACTAGCCACTAGGAAAAATACTAGTTATGCTGTAGCCAAATCCTAATGTGTAGATATAAGCAACTCATTTCACTTTTCTCCAGACTCTAAGATAAAACTTTCCATCATCAGATGTAGGAGTGAAGTGATAGCTTAAATATTTGTAGTTCTCATTCTACCAGGTCTTCAGTGCCCCGCTTATCATTGGGTTAAAAGTGCAATCAGCGAGTGTAGCTTTTCCTGGCACTGTCCAGCCACATCTCCACCACACACCAGCACGTAAGTGATATTTGTCAGTACACACCCCATTTTTCACAGTAGCAATTTTGCTTTCAGCTGATGAAGAACTTTACCATCTTGCTATTTGGGTAGCACCAAAAATTATACTTTCTTAAAGATCGAGTGCAGACAACAGTAAGGCAACTCCACAAATAAATCATTTTTATTTGATAGTGTGTTTCACCTCTAAGTTTTCTATGAAGATCAGCTACGTCCTGACCAGAAGGATCATTTTGAAAAACATCTTCAAAGGAGTGCAAAGACAAGGCATGATACAAAGGGAGGGACAACGGGCCTGAGAAGCCCACTGTGATTCCTGGTTTAAGGACGGAGAAGCAGAGTTTGAGGCAAAACCATGTCACGGTGAATCTTAAACTCTTCTCAGAATTGTCTCACAATATTCTTAATGTCCAAAGAAAACATCCGGATGTTTTTTAAAAGATCCTCAATTCAATTCAACATGTTCCTTCAACTGTCAAAAGTCATTCAATGGTTCCCTTCTACACGTGAATCCCTTTTCTAGGCTCAGTGACAGATAAAGAAGAGATATAATACATGTCCCCTGCCCTGAAAGGAGTGGGAAAATAACAACTGGCATTTCTGAGCATTTATGTAGGATATGCCAGGCACTGTGCATTTTCTTGTTTGATTTACGTAACAATTCTAAGAGGTAGGTGCTATTATTATCCTATGTGACAGGTGAAACTCTGAAGCTGAAAGAGTTTAAGAAGCCAAGTAAGGGGAAGAGCTAAGACTCAGACTTAGGCAGGCTGAATCTGGAATCCCTGCTGTCTTCCATGATGTATAAATGGGATGAGAAACTGAACTAAAAGGTTACCATTTGATGTGCGAAAGAGCCAATGACAAAACACTGCCCAGAGCCAGCTGAGTAAAGACATTTTTTTTTCTTTTGGGTACTCACAGATACAAAGCAGTCTCACAGTACTTTGGGAAGTACACAAAAGGGGCACTGCATAAAAGACTTTCCAATGCCATAGAGATTGATAAATGCAAGAATCCTTGCATCCACACTTACATGTAGCATTTGTACTCTTTAATGCGGGCTGCAGGATTGGTAGATTTTACAGAGAAAACAGCCAAAAACTCACTTTCTAGAAGAATTTCAAAATGTGTCCTTTTCTAGGGCTATGTTTATAATGTCATATAGATACCTTGACCATTTTCAGACAGTATTACTTCACTCTATTATGTTCAAGGTCCAAGGGAGCGTCTAAGTTTTCTCTCTGTTTCTATTTATAATAGCTCTGCTAGCAACGCAGATGTTACATATCTCCTCTCCCAGACATAGAAATTGGGATTTCCAAAGAATATTTATGTAGGGAAGGACTTGCGCTCTTACTCATTGAAGCCTGCCCCGCCCCCCTTTGTTTTTTAGAAAGTCAGAATATTATATCAAGGGAGTGTTACTTGCATAATCCAATGGTCTTTAGAGCCTGCTGCTGGCCAGTCAGGACAAGTAGGCACTGGTGGGTGCTGAAGGAATCGATCTACCTTGAGATTTGCAAGGATGAACTTGCCTCTTTGGGGATCACAAAGCACAGGTCTATCATAGATGAAACACATCTCATGCTAATGAGCCATTAAAACCACAAGACCACCATGGCCCACTGCTGGAGCAGCGGTATTTATTTCTCAGACTGTGGTCTGGGATCACTTGGTTCAGAATCACCTAAGGAGCTTGTAAAAATTCACTTTCCTGTGACTCTGCCTGAAGTCCAAGGTGAGGCTCTGGAATCTGCATTTTAAACTAGCTTCTCAAATGACCAAATTTTGAGAAATGCTGGTCTCAGTAGTAAGCACCGTGAGCCTCAAAAGAATTAGAAGCATAGTGTGTCTTCAGTGTATACATTTTCAGAAATTACGAAAGGTTTCATCAGTGCTTTCCACAGCAATTTCTGCAGAATAACAATCCCACAAGATGATTTGTAATAAGCAATTTCCATAGTCAAATAAGTTTGGGAAAATTCCTTCCACTGTCCCTCCCCTTGGAGGTTCCTAATGCATATTAAATGTTCTGAGAAGTCCTGTAGGAAAGAAACCTGTTTAACTTAATAGGTGTTTTCCCAAACCTGTTTCACCGCAGGACTCTTTTTTGAAATAACACTTACTAATTTTCCATAGAATAGTATTTTTCAGAACTTCTTTGGGGAAATGCTAGTTGCAGGCTAATGGTAGAATTTTTAGAGGAGATGAACTAGGTTTGGAGACCCCGGGTCCCAGCTCTAATCCTCAATTCTTAGGAATCCTTATAGAAAGGTGAGAAACCCCATAGCTTATTAATTACACTTCACATCTGTGTGGATTTTATAGTTCCACAGGCCCCTTTCACACCTTTTCTCATTAAAGAAAAATCCTCACTTGATTCCTGTAAGCCAAGCAGATCAGGTATTATTATACCCATATTACAAGTGAATAAATAAATTTATAGAGGGTAAAGAGTTTGTCTACTGAGGTCATGCATCTCTACATCTTATGCTTTATTCATAGCATACAAGCTTTAGATGACCTGGCAGCCAAGGTTCCAAAAACATATCAGCCTGGAGGTGATGAATTGACTTGAACTCAGGACCCCACGCTTCATCTCTCCTGCACCCAGTGGAGACCAGTGGCCGGGTTATTATGTATATCCATGGCTGGGGTGAATTTGTATCTGGGGAGTTATTTTCATCTATGTAACTTCATTTGGCCTTTATAAGACATGAACTAAATTGCTCCTATGCTATACCTTGATCCCATGAGTTAACATATTCCACTAATATAATTGTATTTCATTTAGCAAATAAAACCTATGGCTTTTAAGGGTGATTATCCTCATACCTTTCATCTTCTTTTATTTTTATGACTTGTTTTTTTTCCTACACTTTTCACAGCTTGACTTATTCACAGCTAAGGTTTATTCTAATTTGTTTTAGTCCCAAGACGTATTGACTTTCATTCACTAGCATGACTGCCACAAAAATATTTAGACTAATAGCTGATTATAAGACTCAACATTTAAATACATCTGTAACAAACTATTCCAAACAGTGAGCATATCTCTGGGTATACCCGGGAAAGTTTTCTGCCTCTTCAGCTTCCTTGATAATGTGACTAAATGACATTTTCCAAGATTTAATATATCTTCTCCTGCTCTCGCTTACCCACGATCTGCTATTCAATCTTGATCTTTTTGACAAATTTGGGATATGACTATAGCTAGGTGCAAATTTCAAGGATTATTGAAAATGTATGATTGAACAAATTTCCACTAAGTTTCAGTTTCTATATACTTTTTTCAGTGTCAAAAAAATTACCAAATTGTACATAGAAACTCCTTTACTCATAGATTGTACTAGGCCTTATTTTCTTAAGCATTTTAACTACAAAAATATAGACATTTCTAGAAATACTCCATTTTCCACCCTAACTCTGTAATCTGTTTTGTTATAGCTGATCCAGAGAAAACAAAAATGCATCATGTTTGAAGTCTACACCATTCAAGGGTAAACTGTGTCTCACTTTGAGTCATATTATATGTTCATTATATCTATAAAAACAATTTGGATAATAAAAGTGCCAAATGTTAACTCAAGCTATAAACATACAATGGCATATTTACATCATGCATCAAACTTTTCTAGATTTCTTTTCTTAATGCTTCTCATCTTGCACTAAAATTCTTAACCCATTTGTTCCATGATTTATGGGATAGATTATTTATTTTTGATTAATAAAAATTGGAAACTTTAATTGGACTCTATTTGAGGTTTGGTTGCATTAAATGAATCTACTGGTGATCAAAAATGTATTTTTAAAGGGAGTTTAGGCTAATATATCAACAAATGAGGAGCTATAAACATGATTAATATACACATTAGACTTTCCTTATCACATTTCGCTGGCAGTTTTTATCCGGTCACAGCTGAAATTCCATTGAGTTCTTTCTCCTTTTGTATAAAATACAGATTATGTGGAGACAGCAGTCTGAGCAACTGAAGTTTCATCTTGTCTGCCCATTAATTATTAATGCTGTTTCAGTACTTCTTATCTATCACTGCTGAGAGATGGAGGGCTGTATTTTTATAGTCATTTACCAGTAAGAAAACAGGCTGAATGGTACACTTGGCAATAGAAAAAGGATCAAAAGTACTTCCATTTTTATGCAACTGTTAAAAAAGAATGCTATAACTCATTAATTTTACTATTGCACTGCAGGGTAATGATTTTTGAAGAGTAAACAAGAAACTGAGAAAATCAACGTCTATTTTGATACCTTTTTCAAAATACTGTGATTTCAAAGGCATTGAAATCTGAGTATCGGAGACCATGTGTTGCCCAGATTGCACTGATGCATCCGTGAAAGCAGAATTTAGCTTCATATCTCAATCACTTGATTAATAGGCTTAATGCTCCTGTGGAGGTAAAACTTTGTGCTTCGGAGCTCAAGCTGTAATGTAAGGCACAGCAGCCCGGTGACTCTAGACAAGTGTCTTCAACTGCTAAGTTTCAACTCCCTCATCTATATGAGGCTATTCTCTTTCAGGGTGGTGAAAGGATTAAATCAAACAGCATTTTAAAAGGGAAAAAAAAAAAAAAAAAAGCATGTTCCAGTCAATGGTAGTAAGCCCTGAAATTTCATTGCTTCAGTCACTGTTTACTAAAATCAGTGACATGTACAACCCTAATTTTTAACAGGAAATAAAAATAGAAAAAGCTGACTCAAAGAGTATTTCAACAACTTAAACTTAATGTAAGCCGAGGGCTGGGAGGGGTTGAAGGAGAAAAGACACAAGTAAAATTCGAAGAGTGAGACTTTCATCTATTCTAATGAATAATAGAGAAGTAGGAGATCTGACTTACTAAGTAGAATAAGATTTGGGATATCAAGACACTTTTCTATAATTATTTGATGACCTTAAATAGATCACCTGAAATTCCCTCCCATGTTCAATTTCTCCTTTATTAAACATAATGAGGACATATTTGCCATTAGTCAACGTACGGGAAATCTGTGAGTATATAAAAACACATACACATATCACCCACACTGACACACATTTGTATTTCTCTGAAGATTTAAATATCCTAAAATAACATCCTCCCAATAACACGTGTAGCAGAGACCACTAACAGTACCCCAGGATCTATTTTCTTTATCCCTTTAAATAGGGAATACCTCGCTTCCAGATCTAGTGGTAGCCATCAGTCAGAGAACTCCCGTGACCCCTTTATAGCAAAATGTGACCAGGTGATTAAGTTCTTGCCATTTAAATGGGAGCACAAGTGGTGTGTGTGACTCCTGGGTCATATCCTTAGAAAGAAAGCTACTTGCCCTCCATGTCTCTCTTTTCCCCTTACCACAGGCTGGGTTTAGGGTAGTGACCCTATTTCAACCATGTGGACAAATCCTAGGAATTTGCAAAGTAACAACAAAGAACGGACCTGAGTCACCGGATGACCTTGAGGAAAAGAAGTCTATGTACGCCATGGACTGTAAAGTGGAAAAGAAAGGAATTTCTATTGTGTTTGAGCCACTCCATTTGGAGTTTACTTTTTGCAGCAACTTCCCTTAAGCCTAACTATGCAGTTGGTCACTTCGTACCTAGGCATTAGGGCTACTCCTATGGATGACTAGTGGATATTTGCAACTTGAAAAAGTTGACCTGATTTATGGTACAAATGGCTCTGATCAATCATTGTGACTTGCAGCAGATGTAGTTTGGAGGTCAAAAATAAAAGATAATTTTTGGTACACATTAAAAATGTTGTGGCATTTATTGTGATTTATCTTTTATTAGGAGGACAACTAGATGAAGGAAAAAAAAAAACTGAGGGCCTATCTCTACAGATAAAGATTGCTTGCTGATGTTGTCCTGGCTTTTGTGGTAAGAATGCCTTTTAGAGACTCTGGGACAGAAGGCAATACTGTCAGGTCTAACATACATGACAGCTATTTGATACCAAAAAGCAGTGCAGGGCCCTTATATAACTCCCTAACTCCTTTTTCTGTACATATTACTACTTCCCAGATGACCGCATAATTTTTTTGTGTGTCACAGTGGTGTTTTACAAGCCAATTGAAACACAGTAATACTAGTCCACTTACTTGTATTAATAAAACTTTAACCAGAATGAGAACTAAATGTCTTTGAACAGTCTACACTAAACCTAATCCGTGACATGTCATGATAAAAATAATAATGATAAAAATAAAATGACATTATAATAATAAAGGTACATTTTCACCTCAGAAGCATAGCCCTAATTCACTGTCTATATCTCAAAAATTTAACATCGTTTTTCTAGTAAGGAAATGGACTGGTTTAGGACCAATATCTTGGTTCATCCTAATTCCCTTTATAACATGCAGTTGGCAGACACTTGGCGGTCTTCTCCCAGCCGGGAAGATCATGTGGAACTGCCCACACTTGGCTTTAGCAGGGGAAAAAAAAAGTCTAAATAACTGAACGAATCAAACCAGCTAATGTTACAAGTACATATGCAGAATCCCCAATGTTATACTTGATTTCTTGCTAAGCAGCATTACAACATTTCATAAGACATTAAATAAAAGAATATCATATGTGCCTAGGTGGGCATGAATAATTAATTGACAGTTCATGTCTTTGTGGAAAATATTCCCAAAGTACAGCATACTCTTTCTATGAAACACTGCTGAACAAATTATGGCCATATAACTGTTCTATGGTCTAAGACTTACTCAGAGGCAAAATTTATATCCTATGCTTTAACTACCAAGTGATCTCCCTGTTCGGATTAAACATATACTTTTAGCAAAAACTCACAATTCATGTTTCTAAAAGATACTAAGTCTCATGCAATATCCAATTAAACTGTTGCTGAATTCCTGGTTAAACGTTTTTTTCTTTATAACATTTGAATTAGTTTCAGGGGTGATGTTATATTCCACTTCTAAAATACAGTAGTGAGAGATCTGGCTCAGTGACAGAAAGACCCAAATCAGGAATCAAGGGAAAATAACAACCTAGAGAATAATGGCTGAAAGAAGAACATTAATACTAAATAATGAAGAAGAACGTAAACAGATAAGAGATTCAGAGAGAGCCGTAGATCTTTAAAAGGCTGAAAGAGGGATGGCAAAGATAAAAAATGATAAGACCTGTCAAGAAGAACAAAGTCAATGTGTGTACATTATTCAGTTTAAGGAATTAGAGTCACAAGGTCAAGTGTGGGTAACATTAAATATGAATAATGAGGAATAAAATAAGTAAAAAGCAAGCTATTTTCATAAATCAATTCCAGAGCAACTTGGCCAGGAGAAGGAAAAAGGAGGATGGAGGATAACCCATTGTAGCCTGTTGAAATGTCAAGATCTATTACCAATTACTAAAAATCAATGTATTCATGCAAAATCCCCGTGTTTGGGGTCATAAAATGGTGCATTCCAGTGACCAGTAGGAACTGGAGAATTTGCACTTTGAAGTGTATTTAAACAAAACAAAACAAAATGAAACAGAAAACACTGGCATTTGCAGCAGGAGGAAAACATCTGTTCGAGGGCAGGTGGAGAGAAAGAACATGTGAGCTCTCATCACAGTCAGCCTAGGAGGGTCTCTGAGTGGACCTTGGAGGGGACCCCATTTCTGTCTCTCTGGCCGTATACACAATGCCGAGGAAGAAGTGCTATGAAGGACAAGCCAAAAGGAAGGTCTGGAATGAAGATTTGGGCAAGAGTCCATACGCCAAGGTTAAGGGCCAGAACTCCTGCTCTTTATGCTCTCCCACTGGGAGCTGTACAGGCAGGAGGAACAGGGATGGGCCTCTCGGGGAAGAAGGGGGACACTAGAGTCGGCCACTAACAACAGATTAAAGCCCAATGTAAACAGTGTGCCGGACACATGGGGGCTGCAGAGAGTGGTGATGAATAAGCATATATCCAGACAAGCACTTCAAACAGGAGGAGACTGAGCGATGATGAAAATGATTCAGTGCCTTCAGAAGTGACTCACGAGAGAATGTGAAGAAAATAAAGAAGTGTCCACATTTATCAAAGCAGTCGACAAAGGATAGGGGGATGCACAATTAGGAAGAACAAATCATTGAGACAGGGTAAGGGAGAGGGGCTGTGGGCAGTATAAAAGGAAATTCAGCGTCCACTCTCACTGAGTTATAGTGAACACAAACTAATCTTCCAGCTCCAGTGTTTATTTAATCCAAGGATGCTGATTCTGTTTGCCTATCACTGGTCTCTACCTGCTTTGCAATCATCTGCATTTGCAGGCTCTTTTTCCTTTTAGGGAGGGCTGACATCCTGCAGGTATGCATAGGCGGAGCCTGGCCAGGTGTTTATAGTGCCTTAGCCACACCGAACTGGGCAATGTTTATACAACACCCATTCCTCCATGTTTGAGTTATCATCCTTACCTTTAATTATTCTTTGATAATATGCTGGACTCATTTAAACTAAACTTTTTAAAATGACATCATTGATATCTGCATTTTGGACTACCTGTTCTAACTTTGGTATCTCTTTTGTGGGGGTCCTGCTCAATCTTTCTAAATCACCCCTTGTATCATGTCTTCCATGTCTTGAAGTGACTAGAGAGAGCACAGCTCCCCACCAACTTATACTGAACGTGGAGAAAACAAAACAAAATTTTGTGTTAAGTCACTGAGGTTTCAGGGTGGATTTGTTACTGTAGTGTATCACTTAGCCTGGGATGATTGATACTTCCATCCTAGCTAATATTACATAATGTTTACTGTAAGCCTGAACTAACAGCTTTCAGAGTTTTATTCACAAATTCCCATAGGATTGGCATCGTATATACTTCTTTATCCATTATTATAGGTAAACTCGAGGTCAGAGTCAGGTTGCGTCAGTTGTCCTAACTTGTATTTTATAAAATTGCTTACCACGCTTTCAGCTATTGGATATTGGAATAAGCTTTATTTATTTATTTCAAAAGTTGTTCATTTTATGTGTGAAATAAAATTGTTGGTTTCAATTCTATACTGTAGTCACACATATATAAGTATGTATAACTTTTACCAAAACTTCCAAAAAATTTTCTATGCAGGAACAACTGCAGAATTCAATTTGGAAAATGTAAGGCCTGGAGAAACAGACAGAAAGAAAGGAATGACCTAGGCCAGGGAGTCCTGCTAGTTTAGGGCAGGGGTAGCAGCAGGTGGGTAGGGATCGCAGTGACCCCTTGCCCCAAAGGATGGAAAGTTACTCCAGTATTTAGCCCCAACCAGTCTCAAGTAAACACATTTTCCCCTATAACATTTTCCCCTATAACATTTGGACCAGTGTTTATCTTGAGATAGTATTTTATAGTTTTCGAAACGAAAGTGTGATTCAAAAGTCAACCATGCCAATCTACCAGAGCAAGAGCAAAATTCGAGTATCTCACAATGTGAAACCCCATGGTCTGACAGCAGGATATCAAGTGCAGAAATATATCAGTGGCACCAACAATTTTACACTCTTAGATTACTACTTTTCCTGCAGATCCTAACATTTTATCTGTTTTATCCTCTTACCTGGGTCACTAAGAACTTTGTGGTTATGAACTAAGCTTCTTTTATAGTGCCTAGCACATGGAATGCATTTAATAATTAAATCAATGTTTGTTGAATGATGAATTAATTAGTTTATTAAAATGCCACTAATATGGTGCCAAAGAATCTCTGAAATGTAGCAAAATTATTCATAGAATCTTCACAGAACTTGACAATTCGAATGGACTTCAACGATAGCCTAGTCTCGCCTCCCACAGCATCCCTTCTATGGGTGTATCCAACCTCCGGCACCTCCAGTAGCATCAGGGAGCACACCGCCTCACAGAATCATCTTCTCTGCTTGTGATGACCTCTGACCCTAACACACACCTGCTTTCTGTAGCTCCCACAATCTCTGTCTCTGCCCAGATGGAAACCCCAGACAACATGAAATAACAATTTTTTGTTGGGTTTCATTATCCTCAAGTTTGCCAATACTTCCTTTCTGTAGGGGCTCAAAGTCCCATACCATGGCATGACTGGCCTCTCCCAGCACTGTGATTCCCCACTAGAATTTCCGTCTCTTACCTTCTTCATCCTCCAATCAAATACACATGTCTGGCATCCTAGTTGAAGTAACTCTGAAAAACAATCTGTACACCTTAACATAGATTTCCTAGGAAGAATGTCTTACATTGAGGAGTTTGCACTCATATGAACCTATATGGCTTAACATGTAAGAGTAAGAAAAGATTTGAGGGCAGACAGGACCCTTTTTATCTCTCAAAGATCACTATATAGGCAGCTCTGTTAACACATTTTTGTGGAGTTGGTTCTCTTATTCTTGTTTTGTCCTGACCTTCCACTAGGTGGAAGACTAGAGCATTTTGCTCCTTCGCCTAGTTCCAAATTCTCAGGCACTTATTTTTTAAAATATTTAAACATCTAGATAGATCTATTAAAAAGTTCTTTCTACCTATTACATATTAATGCTATAGAAAGAAAAACAATTTTTCTTAGTTTTTAGAAGTATACAATTGCTACCTCTTAAAACTCTGTGTGTGTGTGGGGGGGTCGTGTTTCCTGTACACAGCAGGTACAGTGGAGATTCAGTGGAAAGACACTGGGCTTTGTAATCAGGCCATTCAAAATGTGAATCATAGCATGTGTGCCTTCTAGAAACTCACTTCTGAGTTTCAGTTTCCTCAACTATAAAGGAGGCATAATGGTACTACATTGTAGGATGGATTGGGAGGTCAAATATTCTTGGCACATAGACGGCACTCAGCCAGTATTTATTTCCTTTTTCCATCCAAGAGGAATTTTTGTAGGGAAACTTCTTATTAAAAGTCACCAATTTCCTTTAAAAATAAATAGGTCTTCACTGACCAATCTATTAAGCTATCAGTAGGAGTAAATACACAATTTGCCAGGTCTTTGCAGATCTGGAAAGGGCTTCCCATCAAAGGCCATCACAAATCAGGGTGCTTGAGCACTTGCACGGTTAACACGTACAAAGATGACATGCTCCATCCCCACCCCATGCAGTCTACTACCTCACTGTTCTGGCTTGGCTCACAAGCATGACTTAATTTTGACTTGGGAACTGATTGACTTCTAGAAACAAATGAGATTCATTCCAGGATCACCCCTGAGACACTTTGCTGCCAGCTGAGTTCATTCTATGGCTAAACCAAGTGACCTTGAAAGCCACTGAAATCATTGCAGCAGCCCTAGGAATCATCCTTTACCAAGAGGTCAGTATTCCAAAAGGGGTTGGCAGAATATCAGGCCAGCTCCAGTGCAGACATATTCCCTACCCCCACTACCTTTACTTATGCTATATATGTTACCTCTAAAATACTCTCCCATCTTGACTCAACAGGAACTTTTCAAAATTCTGCACAAGATTCATTTACTTCATGAAAAGAGCTGACCATCTTTAAAATCACTCTTCTAGTCTGCCGGTCTGTCTGCAGGGATTGGGTTGGATTTGTGAGTTAATGTTCCATTTATTTGCATCACTTACTGCTTTTGTTAGTCTTGTCCCCTTAAGTACTGTGGAATAAATATTCCATGAGATTAGGGGTCATTTTTTCCCCCGCTGCCTTTATAAGTTTCCTTGACGTTCAACACAATATACATTTACAATAAGATTAATTCCCTAACCGATCCTCGCAAAATTATTTGTGATTTCTTGTCTCCATTTCAAATACTTTCCTGCCAATTTCCTCTTTTTTATTCACTCATCCATTCATTTATTCATTCAATAAATAATTATTAAATGCCTATTAAGCTCTAAGCATTGTTGTACACCCTTGGGAAACACAAGTAAATACTATCCACTCTTTCCTCAAGAGCTCCCCAGCTCTTTTGCTGAGGGAGGTAAATTATTATGATATGAAAAGATAAAGGATCACTGTGATATTTTCACTCATTAACTAAGTAAAAAGCCAGGGAAAAGGTCAGAGAGAAGGTGGCACTGGGAACAAGTCTTCATTTATGCATAAAAATTCTTCATCTAAACAGTATCAGGGAGCTGTATTCCAGGCAGCGAGAATATTTGCAATAATGTCGTGAGTTTAACCATGGGGAACCGGAGGCAAGTAAGCAGTGGGAAATGAGGTTAGTGAGGTAAGCAGAGGCAGAAGCATGAAGAATCCTGGAAGCCACACAGAGGAGTTGGGGCGGATTCCTCCAGACAGAAGGATGTGGTGACTGACTTGAGTCACAGAGACAGGACTTGCTCTCCCCTGGCTCAGTCACCTTTCATCACTTGCATCATCAGCTTAACTAGACTTATCCTAGTCTGCAGTTAGACACTTATGTGTTGGTTGGGCAAACCACCTGTTTTTGTTTTCCAGAGGAAAACTGTCTAATAGCTGGCCCTGCGGCAGCATTTCCGGGAACAGTCGGCCTCAGAATTGGAAACTGTGTTACATGTTCCCTGTTTAACTCCCTCTACCACATCCACAAGCCACAAGACAGCAGAGACATTGTGTGTTTTGTTCACCCCTGTATCTCAGCATCTAGATCAGTGCTGGCTCACAGAAAGTAACCAATAATTCTTTATTGAATCAGTGAATGAATTAATGAATAATCCTAAGTCAAGGTCAGTTCATTTTGGAGCAGAAATATCTCATTTTTTATTAGGCAGGAATTTGCTCACTAGAAATAGCTTTGGATTCCATCTTATCTGGAACAAGTAGCAGATATGTTTTGGGTATTCTTTCAACTCCCTATTTAATCACTAAATATAAGGTGGTGGACAATTTGTCATCTGTCCTATGGGCCATGGCCATTGGGAATAGAAGAGGGAAGTCCCCAACATAATTGGTTTCGGTAACTACCTGAGTTACAGTTCTTCTTCCCAGATCTCTGCTGATGGCTAAGCTAGTGCTATAAGAGCAATTAACCTTACGTGGTTTCTTCGGTCTCATTTTTCCTGACATGAATCTTTGTTGTTTATTCTTTTGTCCAAATGAACATTCTTAATTTCTTCAGATTCCTTAATTATTTTAGATACACATGGGGCACTAGGGCCAAGACCTTAAGCAAAAAAAGCTTCTCTCACCATAACTATTTTAGAAGTAATTAAGTAGATTTAATAAACATTATAAAGATTGCCAAAATCGAATACAACAATGCATTAAAAAGATTATTCATCACGACCAAGTAGGGTTCATCCCCGGGGCATAAGGATGGTTCAACATCCGCAAATCCATCAATGTGATACATCACATAAACAAAATAAAGGACAAAAATCATATGATTATATCAATTGATGCAGAAAAAGCATTTGACAAGATAGAACATCCATCCATTTATGATTAAAATACTTAATAAAATAGGTAAAGAAGGAAAATACCTTAACATAGTAAAGGCCATATATGACAAACCCTCAGCTAATCTCATAATTAATGGTGAAAAACTGAAGCCCTTTGCTCTACGTTCAGGAACACGACAGGGCTGTCCCCTATCACCTCTGGTTTTCAACATAGTGTTGGAAGTCCTCGCCAGAGCAATCAGGCAAGAGAAAGAAATAAAAGGCATCCAAATTGGGAATGAAGAAGTTAAATTGTCACTCTTTGCAGATGACATGATGCTATATAAAGAAAACCCTAAAGACTTGACCAAAAAGCTATTAGAAACAATCAACGAATACAGTAAAGTGGCCAGCTACAAAATCAACGTACAAAAGTCCATTGCATTCCTATATACTAACAATGAAATCTCAGAAAAAGAAATACAAAAAAACAATTCCTTTTGCAATTGCAGCAAAAATAATAAAATACCTAGGAATAAACTTAACCAAGGATGTGAAAGACCTATATGCTGAAAACTATAAGACATTTTTAAAAGAAATTGAAGAAGACACAAAGAAATGGAAAGACAGTCCGTGCTCATGGATTGGAAGAATCAACATAGTTAAAATGGCCATATTACCCAAAGCAATATACAGATTTAATGCAATCCCCATCAAAATCCCAATGGCATTTTTTAAAGAAATAGAACAAAACATCATCAGATTTGTTTAGAACCACAAAAGACCCCAAATAGCCAAAGCAATCTTAAGAAAAAAGAACAATACTGGAGGTATCACACTCCCTGACTTTAGCTTGTACTACAGGGCTACAATAATCAAAACAGCATGGTGTTGGCAGAAAAACAGACACATAGACCAATGGAATAGAATTGAGAACCCAGAAATAAAACCACATAAATATGGACAGATAATTTTTGACGAAGAAGCAAAAAACATACAATGGAGAAAAGACAGCCTCTTCAATAAATGGTTCTGGGAGAATTGGATAGCCACGTGCAAAAGAATGAAACCGGACTGCTATTTGTCACCATGTACCAAAATTAATTCAAAATGGATCAAAGACATAAGCATAAGATCTGACACAATAAACTGCATAGAAGAAAACATAGGTACTAAACTTATGGACCTTAGGTTCAAAAAGCATTTTATGAATTTGACTCCAAAGGCAAGGGAAGTTAAAGCTAAAATAAACGAATGGGACTACATGAAATTTAAAAGCTTCTGCACAGCAAAAGAAACCATCGACAAAATAAAGAGGCAACCAAATGAATAGGAGAAGATTTTTGCAAACAGTGCCTCCGATAAGGGACTAATATCCAAAATATACAAGGAACTCATGAAACTCAGGAACAGAAAAACAAACAACCCAATTGAAAAATGGGCAGAGGACCTGAAGAGACATTTCTCCAAAGAGGACATACAAATGGCAAATAGACATATGAAAATGCTCAACATCACTAATCATCAGAGAAATGCAAATAAAAACCACAATGAGATATCACCTCACCCCAGTCAGAATGGCTGTCATCAACAAGGCAAATAGTAACAAGTGTTGGAGAGGCTGTGGAGAAAAAGGAACCCTCATACACTGTTGGTGGGAATGCAGACTGGTGCAGCCACTATGGAAGGCAGTGTGGAGGTTCCTCAAAAAATTACGAATAGAATTACCATATGACCCAGCAATCCCTCTCCTGGGTATCTACCCAAAAAATCTGAAAACATTTGTACATAAAGAAACGTGTGCTCCAATGTTCATTGCAGCTTTGTTTACGGTGACCAAGACATGGAAACAACCAAAATGTCCTTCGATAGATGAATGGATAAAGAAGTTGTGGTATATATACATAATGGAATACTATTCGGCGGTAAGAAAAGATGATACAGGAACATTTGTGACAACATGGATGGATCTTGAGAGTATAATGCTAAGCGAAATAAGTCAGAAAAAGCAGAGAACCATATGATTTCACTGATAAGTGGTATATAAACCAAAAACAACAAAAGAACAAGACAAACAAATGAGAAACAAAATCTCTTAGACACAGACAATAGTTTAGTGGTTACCAGAGGGTAAGGGGGGGTGTGGGGTGGGTGATGAGGGTAAGGGGGATCAAATATATGGTGATGGAAGGAGAACTGACTCTGGGTGGTGAACACACAATGGGATTTATAAATGATGTAATACAGAAATGTACACCTGAAATCTATGCAATTTTACTAACAATTGTCACCCCAATAAATAAAATTAAAAATAAATAAATAAATGAAGATTGCCAAAAATATTCTTGAGTCAGATTATAATCTTAATTGCTAAATCAACAGTTTCTGGGAGGGGAGGAGAAGTGGAATAAATCCTATTAGAAGTCTCTGCTGACAGAAGTCCCCTTTGTGACATGAAACAGCTTCAGGTTAAGAGAAAAGAGTCTCTGTGGGCCTGGCTATGTTTGTCAAAAGCTTATCTTGATCTTTGCTTCTTCTTCTTCTTTTTTTTTTTTTTTTTAACTTTTCATTCCCCCACCCTATCTCCTTTGGCAGCTAGCTCTCTATATCTATGGGTTTGTTTCTATTTTTTTTTTAAATCATTTGTTTTGTTTCTTTAGATTCCAATATAAATGAAATCATACAGTATTTGTCTTTCTCTGTCTGACTTATTTCACTCAGCATAATACCTCTGGGTCCATCCATGGTGTCACAAATGGCAAGATTTCATTCTTTTTTATTGCTGAATAATATTCCTGTGTGTGTGTGTGCACGCGCCACATATTCTTTCTCCATTCATCTGCTGATGGACATCTAGGTTGCTTCCTTATCTTGGCTATTACTAGTAATGCTTCAATGAACATTGGAGTGCATATATCTTTTCAATTAGTGTTTTTGTTTTCTTTGGATAAATACCCAAAAGTGAAATGGCTGGATCATATAGTAGCTCTATTTTTAATTTTTGAGGAATCTTTGCTTCTTCTGCCTCTTTCTCACTCAAACCCACACCCTACTACCTCTCTCACCCCTATCCCTGACCCTCCCAGCTTCTGAACATTTCTGACATCTCCCTTCTTCCCCCACTTTTGTCTTTGATCTCTCATTTCCCATTGGTAGTTGATCTCAAATTCTTCAATCTTGCTTAGGCCAGCGTGATCTCCAACTATAGATTTAGTCTTCCACAAATACTTGCCAGTACACTAGGAAGCCTTCTGTCTACAAATTCTGTTCAATGTCTAGTATACTGGCTCTCTATAAATATGAAAGCAAACAAATTAAACACAGAGAACTGAGCAAATACCCTGTAACTCAAATGTGTGGTACCCGATGGACTTTTGACTAGTCCTGTGAAGATATTGACAGGGTGCTTAGCAGGAGCTGGGGAAAGAGGTAGCAATCAGATTCAGCCACAAGAGAGTCCTGGACAGAATACCATTTGTTGAAGGCAGTCTAGATTTCCCATTCTGTATTTTCTCTGAAATGTTTGACTCACATTACTTGATACACATATTTCTCTTCTAAGATTACACAGCATAGAGATAGATTCCCATGACTTCCTATTTGAATACTAATTCCTTCTTAGTAAACATAACATTAATGAAGATAGTTTAAAGATTTTTGGCATACTTGTTAGAATATTCTTAAGTTAATAACACATGTAAAATTGCCAGTGTGTACCTTGATTTGCCATTTCAAAAGTCAGTATAGGTTTTCTACCACAGTTGGGAAACCCAAGAACATGGCAGTGGAAGATTTGGTATCTGGTGAGAATCCACTTCCTGGTTCATATATTGCCACCTTCTCACTGTGTGCTCACATGCAGAAGGGGTGACGAAACTCTCTGGGATATCTTTTACAATGGCAGTTGCCATCCATAGCAACTCCATCCTTATGATACGCTCACCTCCCAAAGCTGCACCTCCAGATATTATCACACTGGGGATTAGTTTTCAACATAGGAATTTGGAATGTATGTTTGGGGGAGAGGGATGGAATGGGATTTAGTGCATAGTAATGACCAAGCAAGCAACAATGACTGTGGTGGGAAAGGAGGGAAATCAGTATCCACAGTTGCTGTAATAAATTTTCTAAAATTTCAAGCTTTTTACAAAAATTCTGAAACATGTGAAAAAGCAGGAAAGTGTGGCCCACATACAGGGAAAATAAAAACAAGCAATAGAAACTACCTTTGAAGGAGCCCAGATAATGGACTTAGAAGATAAAGACCTAACAGCAGCTGTTATCGATGATTTATGTTTAAAGAACAAAATCAATTCATGATTAAAGAATAAAAAGAAGGTATGATCATAATGTCTCATAAAATAGAGAACAGCAATAAAAGGATAGAGATTATGCAAAAAAATAAAATTATAAAAAGAATGAAACTTAACTTTGGAGTTGAAAAGTATAATAATCAAAATGAATAGTTCACTAATGGGACTCAACAGACTATTTGAGCGGGTAAAAGAATCAGTCAACAAACTTGAAGATAAGTCAATAGAGACATGTAAAGTGAAACAGAGAGAAAAAAGAAAGAATAAAAATGAACAGAACCTCAGACAAATATGGAACACCATAAAGTGTACCAGATACCTGTGATAAGTACCAAAAAGGAGAGAAATGGATAGAAAAATTATTTTTAGAAATAATGGCTGAAAACTCCCCAAATTTGATGGAAAACATTAATCCACACGACTAAGAAGCTCAATGAACTCCAAACATGATAAAAACAAAGAGATCCACACCCAAACAAATCACAGCAGAAATGGTTCAAGTCAAAGACAAAGAGAATGTTTTGAAAGGAGCAAGAGAAAAATGATGCATCATATCTGGGAGACCCCAAAAACAGCTGACTTGTCAATAAAAACAATGCAAACCAGAAGAAACTGGAATGACAAATTTCAAGAGCTAAATAAATAGAACATCAACTAAGAATCCCCTATTAAGTAAACTACATTTAAAAGAGGAATGTGAAATAAAAGTTTTCCAAGATAAACAAAACTGAGAGAATTTATAGCTAGCAGACCTCCCATATAAGAAATATTAAATGTAGGTCTTAAAGCTGAAAGCAAGTAACAACAGACAGTATTTTGAATCCATACGACAAAACAAAAGTACCAGTAAAAATAATTATGTAGATAATCGTAAAAGACAAAATAATTGAATATTTTTCTCCTTCTTCTCTTAGATGATTCAAAATATAATTACATAAAACGATATGCATATAACTGTATTGCTGGTCTTATAGATATGTAATAGATATGTAATATATTTGACAATAACAAACAAGGGAGGAAGATGGGAACAAAGTTGTATTAGAGTAAGGGGATAGTACCAGATGGTAATTAGAATGCACAGGAAGAAACAAAGAGAACCTGGAAGAATAAATTTAAAAAGTTAATATAGAAAACTTAGTCAATATATACTTCGTTTTTTTCCTTTAGGCTTCTTTAAAAGACATAACCTTATATAAAATAATAATTATATCAATGTACTATTGAGTATAGAACATATGTAAACATAATAGGTATAACAATAATAGCATAAAATTGAGGGAAAGAGGGAATGTAGCTATACGATAGCAAAGTTTCTGTATTTCACTGAAACTAAGGCAGTATAAATCTGAAGCACATGGTGATAAGTTAACTTATATATTGTAACCTCTAGAGATAGGACTAAAAATATAATTTAGGAAATAAAATTGAAAAATCACTAAAGTAAATAAAATGTTATGCTTGAAATACTTGCACAATGCAAAAGAAAGCAATTAAAAAGGAATTGAGGGGAAATAAAAAATTAAGACACAGAAAATCAAAGCCAACATGGTAGATATAAATCCAACTCTATAAATAATATCATTAGGGTTCCATTTCAAGATGGCAACTTAGGAAGATCCTGAACTCACTTTCTCCCATGGATATAACAAATCTATAGCTGTGTACAAAATAATTTTCTCGGGCTTGGGGAAAGTAGACTAACTAAGCAATACTTCAACCTGGACAATTGAGAAAACACACACACACGCACACACACACACACACACACACACACACACACACACACATTGAAGTGGGTAGAAGAGGCTGAGACACAATCTTGCTGTTATACACCATTCCCAGGATGGTGACCTACAGTCGGGAGGAACTCATAATCTCAAGCTCCTTTCTGAGGAACAAGGGGTTTGAACCCTATGTCTGGCACCACAACTTTTAAGACCTGAACCTGAGAGACTAACCCCCAAAACATCTAGCTTGGAAAGCCAACAGGGCTTCCTTCCCATAAGGCTATAGCAAACTGAGAGATTTCTTAAATGGCGTGTGCACATAGATTTATCCATACCAAGGCCCAGGGCAGAGCCAGCCAACTGAAAAGCACCCAGACCCTCCATGAAAGAGGCTTATTTGCTTATCTTAAAGCATCAGCCTGAAAGGTAGGCATCTAATTTAACCTTCTAGAGGCCTACTGAAATGGTCTCCAGAGATCGCAGGTACCATCTTTGCACTCTCCCTCTGCCTCACACAGATCACTGGTGTCTCCCAGAAAGGAGCTTCTATAATGGTCTGGTGCCACATTTTTTATGGCTGCCACCCAGGGAACACCTCTGGATAGACTGGCTCTGGCAGCCAGCAAGGTTTGTGCTTGCAAGACCCACAAGACTGAAAAAACAGAGAAAGATTTCTTAACTGGCTACCACCCCTAGGGGATAGCAGAGAGTCAACAGACTGAGGCTCACCCAGTCTTTCTGTGAAAAAGACATATTAACCTACCTTCATAGCTGTGGTCTGTGGGGCAGATTTTTACTTACACATACATCTAAGGGTAGACTGTAAACCTTTCCTGAGAACTTGGAGAGCAGGCACCCAAAGTTAGCACAGGAAAGGAAATAACAGATCGGAGTAGATATAAATGAAATGGAGACTAAAAAGACAATGGAAAATATCAATAAAACTAAGAGCTGTTTTTTTAAAAACATAAACAAAATTGACAAACCTTTAGTTAGACTCACCAAGAAAAAGAGAGGACTCAAATAAAATCAGAAAGAGGAGATGATACAACTGATACCACAAATATAAAAAGACACAACTATGAACAATTTTATGCCAACGAATTGGATAACCTAGAAGAAACTGATAAATTCCTAGAAACATACAGCCCACCAAGACTGATTCATGAAGAAATAAGAACATTTGAACAGATCAATCGCTCATAAGGAGATTGAATCAGTAATCAAAAACCTCCCAACAAACAAAAGCCCAGGACCCCATGACATCCCTGGTGAATTCTAACAAATATTTAAAGAATTAATACCAAACTCTCTAAGTCTTCCAAAAATAGAAGAGGAGGGAATACTTCCAAACTCATTTTACAAGTCCAGCATTAAACTAATATCAAAACCAGACAAGAATACCACAGGAAAAGAAAATGACAGGCCAATATCCCTGATGAACATAGATTGTTCATCAAAAAGTATGAGCAAACAAAATTCAATAATATATTAAAAGGATGATACATCTTGGTCAAGTGGGATTTATTCTAGGGATACAAGGTAGGTTCAACATCCACCAGTCCAGCTATGTGATACACACCACATTAACAAAATGAAGAATAAAAATTATATGATTTTCTCAATAGATGCAGAAAAAGAGTTTGACAAAATTCAATATCCATTTGTGACAGAAACTCTCGACAAAACAGGTATAGAATGAATGTACCACAACATAACTAAGGCCATATATGACAAGCCCACAGCTAATATCATACCCAACAGTGAAAATCTAAAAGTTTTTCCTCTAATATTGGGAAAAAGACAAGGATTTCCAGTCTTGCCACTTTTATTCAACATAGTACTGAAAGTCCTACTCAGAGCAATTAGGCAAGAAAAATAAATAAAAGGCATCCAAATTGGAAAGGAAGAAGTAAAATTGTCTTTATTTCAAATGATATGATATAATATATTGAAAACCCTAACCACTCTACCCAAAACTGTTAGACTTGGTAAATGAATTTAGCGAAGTTGTAGGATATAAAATCAATATACAAAGATCAGTTACATTTCTGTACACTAACAACAAACTATCAAAAAGGGAAATTAAGGCAACAATCCTGTTTACAATACATTTTTATTTAAAAAGAATAAAATACTTAGGAATAAACTTAAGAAGATGAAAGACCTATATACTGAAAACAATAAAACATTGATGAAAAAAATGGAAGACACAAATGGAAAGATATTCCATGCTCATGGATTGGAGGAGATAATATTGTAGAATGTCCATACTACCCAAAACAAACTACAGATTTAATGAAATCTCTATCAAAATCTAATGACATTTTTCACAGAAATAGAAAAAACATCGTGAAATTTGTATGAAACCACAAAAGACTCTGAATAGTCAAAGCAATCCCAAGAAAGAACAAAGCTGGAGTATCACTTTCTAATTTCAAACTATATTACAAAGCTGTATTAATTAAAGCAGTATGGTATTGGCATAAAACCAGACACATTGAACAATGGAACAGAACTGAGAGCCTAGAAATAAACACTTGCATATATGGTCAATTAATTTATGACAAAGGTGTCAAAAGTATACAATGAGAATAGTTCCTTCAATAAAAGGTGTCGGAAAACTGAATATTTACAAGCAAAATAATAAAACAGGACTTATATATTATATCATACACAAAAATCAAGTCAAATGGATTAAAGACTTAATGTAAGACCTGTAACTGTGAAACTCCTAGAAGAAAACATAGGTGATAAGCTCTTTGATATTGATATTGGCAATGATTTTTGGATTTGACACCAAAAGCACAAGCAACAAAAGCAAAATTCAAGAAGTAGGATGACATCAAACTAAAAAGCTTCTGCACAGCAAAGGAAACTACTAACAAAATGAAAAGGCAACTTATGAAATGGGAGAAAATATTTGCAAACCATATATCTGGTAAGGGGTTAAGATGCAAAATATATAAGGAACTCATAAAACTCAATAGCCAAACACCAAATAACCTACACAATTAAAAAATGGGCAAAGAATCTGAATAGACATATTTTCAAAGAAGACGTACAATTGGCCAACAGGTACTTGAAAAGCTGCCTAACATCATTAATCATCAGGGAAATGCAAATCAAAACCACAATATTACTGCATAACTTTAAGCACGGCTATTATCGAAAGACAAGATAACAAATGCTGGCTAAGATGTGGAGAAAAGGGAACCCTGGTATACTGCTGATGAGAATGAAAACTGGTATAGCCACTATGGAAAACAGTATGGAGAGTCCTCCAGAAATTAAAAATAGAACTACTATATGATCCAGCAATCCCACTTCAGGTATATATCCAAAGGAAATGAAACCACTATCTTGAAGAGATAGCTGTGGTTCCATTTTCATTGCAGCATTGTTTATAAGAGGCAAGGTATAGAAACAATCTAAGTGTCCAACGATGGATGAATGGATCAAAAAAATGTGATACGTATCTATACACACATAGATTGGAGGAAATTTTATACACACACACACACACACACACACACACACACATACATACAACACAACAGACTGTTATTCAGACTTAAAAAAGAAGGAAATCTTCTCAATCGTGACAACATGGATGAATCTAAAAGACATTACGCCAAATGAAATAAGCCAGACAAAGAAAGAAAATAGTCCATGGTATTTATTGCATTTATGTAGACTCTAAAAAACAAACCAAACAAACAAACAAAAAACAGGTCAAACTCAAAAAGTGAGAGTACTGAGAGTAGAAAAGTGTTTTCTCAGGGGATGGGGAGTGTAGGAAACAGCTAGAGACTGATGAAAAGTTACAAACTTGGTTTTAAGATGAGTAAGGTCTAAGATCTAATGTAGAACATAGTGATTATAGTTGATAAAACTGTATTTTATAATTAAAATTTGCTAAGACAGTAGAATTTAAATGTTCTCACATATAAAAAGCTAATATATGAGGTGATGGATGTGTTAATTGACTTGATGGGGGCAATCCTTTCACAATATATGCATTTATTAAGTCATCATGTTGTATACTTTAAGTATCTTACAATTTTGCCAACTGTAGCTAAAAAAAGCTGAAAAGAAAAAGATCCAACTATACACTATCTATACTTTAGATTCAAAGACATAAATAGGTTGAAAGTTAAAAATTTAAAAAAAGATACAATATGTAAAGAACAATGATAAATGAACTAGAGTGGCTATGCTAACATCCAAAAAATTGTCTTTAAAACAAACAATAAGAAATGTTATTAGATATACATAGTGACCTTTCATAATAACAAAAGAGCCATTCCATTAGGAAAATATAAAAATGATAAACTATATGTACTAACAACAACAAAAACCCCAGAACACATGAGGCAAAAATTGACAGCATTTAAAAGAGAAATAGACAATTCTTGAATAATAGTTGGAAGCTTCAATACTCCACTTTCAATAATGGATAAAACAAGTAGGCAGAATATCAACAAGGAAAAGAAGACGTAAAACTATTTCTATTCTCAGATGACATGATGATATGATCTTGTACTTAGAAAATACTAAGAAATCTGCTGTAAAAAAAAAAACCTATAATAAACAATTTTAGCAAGGTTGCAGAACACAAGATCAACACAGAGAAAAATCAAGTGTAGTTCTATACATCACCAATGAACAATCCAAAAATGAAATTAAGAAAACAATTCCATTTGCAATAGCATTGAAAAGAATAAAATACATAGGAATAAATTTAACAAAAGAAGTATAAAATTTTTACACGGAAAATTATAAAACATTGTTCAAAGATATTAAAGACTTAAATAAATGGAAATACATTCCATGTTCATGGATCAGAATTTAATATTGTTAAGATAACTGCTCTCCAAATTAATCTATAAACTCACACAATTCCTATCAAAATCCCAGCTGGTATTTTTGCATAAGTTGACAAGCTGATTCTAAAACTCATGGAAATTCAAGGAACCCAGAATAATCAAAACACTCTTGAAAAAAGACCAAGGTGGAGGATTCACTTTCCAATTTTAAGAGCCTCAGTAATCAAGATGGTGTGGTGCTGACATTGAAATACACATATTAGATCAATGGTATAGATTTGAGAGTCCAAACACAACTCTTACATTTATGGTCAATTGATTTTCTAAGAAAAAGGTAGAAAGAAATGGTGCTGTCCATTAGATATCTATTTGCAAAAGAATGAAGTTGGGCTTCTTCCTTTTTTTCAAAGATATACAAATGGCTAATAAATCCATGACTAGATGCTAACATTAGCCAGTAGGGAAATGCAATTGAAAATCACAGCAAGAAATTGCTTTATACCCCTTAAATGGCTATAATTAAAAGGACAAGCAACAACAAGTATTGACAAGCATGTGGAGAAATCATAACCTCCATACATTGACAGAGTGTATGTAAAATGGTCAAGGAACTTTGGAGAACTGTTTAGAAGTTGGGGTGGATTTTTGTTTCATTTAATTAACAAATATTTCTTGAATCCTAATATGTGCCAGTCACTTGTACTAAGTACTTAGAATGCAATAGATAGCTAAACTATCATGCTGATTACAAAAAGAAAGACCTATAAACAAAGATTTCAATGCAGTGTGCCAAGTCCTGTGCAGTAGGCTTGATGGTGAAATAAAGGAAGAGAATAACAAAGAGTTCAGAGTGACTGAAGGGCTGTGCCTCGAGCTTGGGCCACACAGAGAAAATGATGTGCTGTAATCTACTTGGCCACTGGAGCCACTGAATGACTTTAAGCAGGAAAGTGGAAAAGCACATCTGCCCTGTCAAAGAATCCTCATCGCAATAAAACAAAATACAAACTGGAGAATAGACAAAAGTGGAAGCAGCCAGAGAGCTGAACAAGATCCAACCAACAGCATTATACATGGGGTGAATAGAAATATACAGATTCAAGTAGCATCTCTGAACTAAAATGTAAAGAAAGGATTTAGTAACTAGTTGAATTTGTGGGATGAGGAAAGTAGAGAAATAGTAGATAGTTCTTGGACAGTGGTGTGCTGGTAAATTTGGCTTTCTTAAAAAAATGTGTACATATATAAATACATAAGAGTATTATAAATTTTACTAATACAAGGTATGTGTTATACATAATTTGCAAATAATAATAAGATATGCAGTATTCTTTCCTGTAAATTTGATATAACCAATTGATTCTCAGAGAATGCTGTCATTAATTTTTGCTGCATTCTTATATCTGTGGCCAACATGTGGTTTCAATCCAATCACTGTTTGACAAATGAGATTGCATCCCAATCTGCTAACTCTTTACCCAATAAAATTAGTTTCACTAAATCTTATAGGTGGCATACTACCAAATGATTTCTCACCCTCATATAACTAATATTCATTAAATTGAAACCTCTTTCAGTTTCAGCACTATACATAACACACTTTTAAGTTTAATTTGCATTATTAATATTTTCTCCACCATTTTCTTAAGCCTAACAACCAACAAAACAAACATCAGGCCCTGATTTGCAGCATTTGCCAATTTCCATGGTGCAAATGTTCCCACTACGGCTGATTTCAAGCTACCTATGTCATGTTGCTACACAGGGAGTTGGGAAGTAATGCACAGTGACACCCCTAGTATTTTCCAGCATTCAGGGACTATATAAACTTAAGCATAGAAAACAGTAAAACCATTAGGAAATGGTGATTTTCAAGTATTTATTACTTTTGGTTTTACCATAATTTATTAAATTATAATTTTATATACTGTAGTTCAAATTTTTAATGATGGTTGTATTTATCAACTGGTTTGCAAAATTGTGAATATTTGAAAATTGGCTTGTGTGAGCTGGTATGAGGTGGTCTAGCATACCACTGTTCCCAAGCATTCTGGCTTGGGTGACAGCTAAGAATTGAGAATGAAAGGATGTGCACTTGGGATGCTGTATTTAGACTTAAACACAGCATCTACTTGAATATCATTGGCCAACACAGTCAAATGGTGACTTGGAACACTAGGGAACATAGCCTTTAAGCAAGATGGCAATGCTTGGCTATGTATCAAGGTTCGTATTACTAAGGCTAAAGAGATGAATGAATATTAGGAAGCAGCTTGTAGTCTCTACCCTAAAGTCTTAGGTCCAACTCTTCATTATTTTTTTTTTATCTTGACTTAACCAATAGCAATAGGAAGAAAACACGTTATACCCTAAAATAGTCCAACCCATTCAGAGAACAATATGTTAGTAACTAAAGTGTGTTCTGCTCTAGTCCAGCCTGGTCTGCCATCATCCAACCTGGCATGGGCTGTGCCCCAAATAGGCTGGAGACATTTTCTCCTCATTATCACCTTGTTAAGCAACCTCCTGCCTCTGAGGCATGTTCTGGGATCTTAACGAGGTGATAATGAGGAGAAAAATGATGTGGCAGTCCTTGGTCTGGTCTAGTCTTCATAGTTCAGAGGAGACCCAAGCTTTAATTAAAAATACTTTACTTTGATATAAAACCTTCAGAAGATGTATATTTTTTACTTGTCTATTTGAAGGAAACACAGGGAAATGTGTTTTTCTATCAATGCACATCTAGATGTCTTTTTCTCATCATTCCAATAAAGGGGTAAATTCCTCGAATGAAATGAGGAAGTACCAGAAAAAACACAAAATTGAATAGATAAGGAAGATGGTGGGAGAAAACAGATTTGAAGAAAAACCAGTTCTACATTTTACAGATAGAGAATCCATTTTTTCCTCCATTTTTCCTCCATTTTTACCTAATCATTTGGTGCTCTGTAGGCCTATGCTTTGCAGAAAAGTGTTTTATTATATCTATGGGTTTGGTCTATTAATGTCACTTCAACTCATTATACAAATAATTACTCAAAATGTCAAGGGTTTATATGATATTTTTGAGGAGTATACTTCACAGTGATTTATTTAGAGGTCTTATTTTATTTCTTTAAAATGTAATGTTGGATTGTTTGCTAAATATAAAGGATAGCTTCTTTATTGCCTACAAATGATTTTATAATCAACCTACTTCATCAACATTAAAGATAGTCACTGATCATTTCTGCTTAACGGGGAAATGAATTTCATAGTCTTTCTTCTTAAGAAGTTAAAAATCTGTCCTATCTTTTAGGTGTTCTCAGGTTATCTCAATGAGATAATTTTTTAAAAAAAAAAAGAAAGAAAAAGAAAAATTTTATAGCCACCACATTACATATGGTGACATGGAACTCTCCTCTACATGAAGCAAAGCATTGGATCACAGCCCAGAAGACCCATCAGTGCTGTTCCCCAGCGGCCGTCTATCTTCATGACAAATTCTGACCACCCAACATTCCATTTGTCTGTGGTGTACACAGAGGGAAGAAGAGAAATGGCCAAACCCCACCATGCTGACACATAATCATGCCACAGTCCATTTGTTCATTTGTGCTTAAAGTCTGAGGCAAATGGCATTGAAGTAACTTTCCCAAGGCTGATTCCTCATAAATGGTACATTCTCTTCTTAACCTATTTGTTCACATCACACAGTTGATTAAACTAATCCATGGACACTCCCATTTTATTATTAGAGTTAATATATCTTTACCTGATTTTATTATCCGATCAGTCCCTCAGTAGCCTATCAGTGTCACAATCACTCTTCTACACATACCCTCAGCAAGAAAAAAACCAAAATTCCAGGACACTATTCTTCTATCTGAACGAAGCTATTTTTCAATAAGGAACTTTCAAGATTGTTAATGCATGAAATGTTTTGCTAACATCTGATCCTGATTTTTTTTACGAACTTCATTTCCAGCTTTCTAAAACTTTGATGAAAACCTAAGAAAGAAGAGTTCTGTGGTGTTGTTTTTTTTTTTGGCATAAGGAAGTTGGAGATCACTTCTAAATAATTATATTCAACTCTAGTTTGTCTTTCTTCAAGGAGAAACAGGAGCAAGGATTATTCTAAATAATAGATGATTGAGGAAATATTTATGTTTTATTTAATAATCATAATTTTCTTGTGAAGATGCTACACTAATTTTTATCCTCTGAATATTCATCAATCAATTGTGAAGAAAGAAGTACAAAAATCACAATCTCAGTGACAATGAGAAAGTTTAAACATTCCCACAACATACTACATATTGATAATGAGTGAACTTCAGGGGAACACAGATTTTTCTAAATATGTTTTATATTTTAAAGCCAGATTGTTTTTTTTTAAGTGAGTGTAAAATATAGATTTGACAGAATCAGCATTTCAATTTAGTTTGAGTCTAGAGAAACAGCCTGTTCTTTTGGAAACGCATTCATGTTAAAGAAGAAAAAATTCACTATCATTTCTCAGCATACAGAAAAAGAAAATGACAAGATTTAATTAAAACAACTATACAGATTTTTAGATAGCTAACTAGCCAGAAGTCAGGAGCTATGCTAATAAATTAGAATATCGTATAAGTTTCTCTAGCAAATTGATAACTTAATACGTTATTTTGTTATTTAAATGATCAGGATTGAGCAAATACTACAGCCAGCAGATAACTGAAACCCTGCACTAATGTTACTCTTTCAATATCACCTGGAGCATGAAAGAGAAGTATAAATGTCACTAGAGGTGGATGTCAGAATATTTGATTTCTAGTCCTAAGTCTGCCACCAAAGATGTGAAGCCCAAGGCAAATTACCTCTCTTGACCTCAGAATCCTCATCTATAAAATGTGAAAGTTGCACTAAATGACTTTTAAAGTCACTTCTTCTTCTGTGGGTTTTATGCCTAGGAGGAGAAAGGGAGGAAGACAAATTCCCTGAAGCAAACCACTCAGGGTTTTACCATATAACCAAGTCCAGAATCATCCTTTCCCTTTGCTCTAATTATGTCCTTGCTTTCCCACATATTCTCCTGCACACCATTAGTAAATAAAATGAGAAAGAAAGAAAACCTCCCATTGCATGCAAAAAACAGATCTGCCAGTGGTAAAGGGTTGGGTTAAATGGAGCCTTCGCTGATGATATCAGTTTATATTTTAATTAGATGTCAAGTTCTAAGACCATGAAGCCAAAATGATAAAGAGCAGACTATTAACTGTCCCTATTATGGAGCCCCAAGTATCTCTTAATTTATGTACTGATAATCTCCTGGTAATTCTCCGGGTGCTGCCACCGCATAAACATTCCAGTTTCTGTCCTGCTTCACATGGATTTGTTCTCCGGCCATCACGGAGTTTCCCCATTATGCTCAGCCCAGCTCATTTAGAGCAACCGCCTTACCTCCAAGCCAAACCACCGGCCTCAGCTGGGGCCAGGGGAGTGGGCGACAGCTCATCTGCAGCAGAGCCTTTGGTGGAAGTGTGGCCAATTAGTCACACGTTTGGTGTTCTAATTAGGCGAGGCCGGGACTTTGGAAAATGTGCTGTTGATTTAGGTACTTCCTCAAACAATGCTAAATTGTGTTATGTGAAATTCAATTAGTCTTTTTCTAAACGTTTCCACATCTGTTCTTCCTTAAGCATAAAGTGATGAGGAGAGAAGGAGAAGTGAAAAGCCAGAGTCTCCACTGGTGAAATATGTTAGGCCTTAGGGACCAGCCCTTTTTCCAGCTTTTGACCCTGAACAGTGATATACAGGAAGGAACAAAGTTGGAGAGCTATCATGGTGAAGCCCTTTTAAATAAATCATTATAGAAGAAATACTGCAACTGCACGGGAATGTAATCTTGTATGATGGCCATAAACTCAGCTTTGTTTGAAAATAGATGGCATGGGGGGGGAACCATTAAGAAGTAAATGATTATAAATTCTGTCTTAAAGGTAGTATTCATGGTCACTCTGGTTATATTTTTAAGAAGAGTCTTTAAAAAAATCCTTTGAGTTAATATTTCATGTCTAAGTCTGGTGTAACGAGTTTTTGTCACCTCCTATCTATTGAAATTTTCCATATAAAATTGAGAACAGCCTGAAATCCCAAAACACTTGAGGTTTAAGGGTGGAGGGGCAAGGGAGGAGGAAAGAGAGGAGTAGGAGGCGGGGGGAAGAAGGAGGAGAAAAGGGCAAAATTCCACTTGCTCCAAAAGGGTTCCTAGTTTCCATTTGAGCCACTTATTGTCAGCCACAAGATGGCATGTTGCTTTGATCACTCGAACTCTGTGACAAACTGCTCCAACCCTGAGTCCCTCCTCCTTCAATTTGTAAGCGATGCTGTGTTATTGCTTCACAGCATCTCTTAATTCCAGCGCCCTCCCAGCAGCACATCTAACACCGTGTCTATCGTGTGTTTTCATATTGTATCACACTCTGCATATCCACTGACTTTGCCAAGAGGCCAATGGCAATATCTTTTTCCAAAGTGGCGTGGCTCAAAACCACAGACGTCCAAAGGTGAAGGTGTACATGCATTTGATCCTTGTTTCTGTTATCACCTTTTCAGTGACTAACATTTCAAAACCTTATCTGTGGCTGGCAGGCCATGTTTCAGTTTTGTCAAAGCCCGGATATAGACTGTGTGGTTTTCTGATGATATATCTCTATAAGATTTGTGGAATGCTAAAGATGGACTTGTCAACACTACTTTATGGCACCTCAGTGCATGTCAGAAAATGAAAATATTTTCAGAAGTGATAGCATTATTTTTGAATGATGACATGCTCTTTTAAGACGACTTATTTGAATAAAAAAGAAATCAAGAAAAGAAACCAAAATAAGGCATTACAAGGAAGCAAGGTGATTTACTGGGTCTAGCTCTCACAGATAAAAAAGAGGAAGATTAAAAAATTAGAATGATAACTCTTTTAAAGCTAGTCTGGGATTGCAGTTCTCATTAATTAAAAAGCATCCTGAATTTGATGATGCAATTTAAATTTGAATTGTCATTTGCTAAAGGGACTATGCTCCTCTGAAAATACACAACGGATATTTCCAGAATGTAATTAACCCAATGAACAAAATAAAGAGGTAAACAATTTAACATACTTGAATAAAATAAAATGTAACTCTATGGTTTCAGAATCGGTATACAATTCTATGTAATAGAGTTTACAGTGACAGACGTAAATAGTTTTTTACTATAGAAGATAACTATAAGTCTTATGGTTTCAATAACATAGTCTAAAATCCATTTTTGCAGAAATATTATTTGGTAATTATAGTCTATTATCTCTACCGTTTCTTCCACATACAGGATTATGTACCAATATTGCACAATCATAGTTGCAACTTGCACAATCATAGTTGAAAGAAAATTTTGCTTTAATTTCTCAATTAATCTTTACTTGCTTTGTTTGTGACTTAGTAAAGTTGGATTAACTATGAGGTAACATTAACTCTACAGAGCAACATTATTTGATTTTTAAAAACTTTTATTAAAATGAAAAAAAAATCTACATAACTTGAAGCTGAAGGTTGATAGAGAGCATTTAACTCACTGGCTTTAAGACGAAAAACAAGGCCCCGTCTTTTGCTACTTAAAGGCTCAATCCATCATTGCTGAATTTATGCTCTTTTCATAGCATTAAAATAAGATCACTGTGAACCTGTCCACCCTGGCTAGTCTGAATGAAGTGAACCCATGTCACTTGCTTCCTATAGGTCCTTCATTATAGGGCAATGCCGGGACACCACTTAACAAAAAGATGTCAGACTATCCCCAAGTTTTGTAAGCCTATGTGCTATCATTAGTATATGTTACATAACCTTTGGTTATCACAAGTATAGATTCAAAATCATTCTGCCCTCTAAAGTGCCAGTCTTGGGGAAATGCATCAATTTAATGTTGTATGCTAGCTTTATATATCAGAGAATAAATGTCTAAAATAGTTTTCTCTGGGTTATTAGTTCAAACCCAAATTAAACTCCATAGAATGATGGCATGTCTCTGGGGAGACAAGGGAAGCAGGTCTGCAGATGTTGCCAGTTTCCGACTGCCCCTCGCCTTCAGAGAGTGTGCTTGGTCAGCTGAGGGGCATCCTGGTTCTCCTTATTTTCACACAGTGGCGATCAGAATTGGTTTTCAATGCATCCCATATGTGTTTACCTCCTGTCGACTCTGAGTTGGCCTTGTGCTAGACTAGGCCTAGCTTAGGGGTTATCTTTTATTTTGATAGACAAGATGTCGTGTTTCATTCTCCTTGCTAATGGACACCTTAGTATCATACATGATACTAACAAACAATAGATGAGCTTTATGCCATTTATAAATAATACCTTGAAACTAGTAATGCTAGTTTTAAAACTTAAAGTCTTGTCTACTGCTCTCCTAAACTCTTTTTTTTTTTTTTTTTTTTTGTAATTGTTGCTTTTTTTTCCTGGCTTATTTGCTTGTTTTGGAGAGCGGACTCTTTGAGGGTAGGCATCATGTTCCATACATTTCTATTTCCATGTGCCGTAATTTACTAAACACATATATCTATTTGCTTTGGCTGATGAGCCTGCCTACCTGCTATCAAGTTTGTGCCATAGCACGATGGCCACAAAGCCCACATCTCCAGTTGTAGGGCCCACCTCAGAATTGGATCCCAGACCCCAAACAACTCTAATATTTTTTCTCATCTCTTGTTAGGCTGATGCTAGCAATGATTTTCATGTGTATTTACATTTGGGGTCTGGGGTAGCTGAGGAGTGATAGAAAGATTGACCTGCTTAAACACACTCAGAGAGGAACCAACTAACACAAAGCAAAGGACAGCATTGAGGTTGAAAAGATATATTGATTGATTAAGACAAAAATAATTCATCTAGAAAGACTTAAAACAAGAATTAAATTGCCAAATAAAAACAAAACAAGAAAAGTCATACACAACACAGAATTAAGTGGCTGACTGTGGTCGGTGGGTAGGATGTGAATAAATGGAGGGGATTAAGGAGGGTATTTCTAGGCATTTCTGGTAGAGAGACTGACATGAGTTAAGGGAAGTAGGAAGCAATCGAGTGGTTGTCCTCTCACCGCACTGGTTTCTCCTTCTCTACCTCCCTTGCTGCCTCTTCTTTTTCTCCCTGAGCTCCAAAGTCTCAATCTTCAGACTCTTCTCTTCTGTGCTTTACATACTCTCACATCCTAAGTTGCATTGATTTAAATACCATTTGTATACTGATAACTACCTAATTTTTATCTCCCACCCAGAGCACTCTCCTGGCTTCCATATCCAATTACTTATTCAACATTTTTATTTGTGTGTCTAGTAGCATGTCAAAGCTATACCAAATATGCCCAGAGTTGAACTTTTGATTTCCTAGCTCTTGCCTCTAAAAACGGATCCCCAAATCATTTAATGAAAATTCTATCCTTTCAGTTGCTCATATCAAAAATCTTAGAGTCATGCCTAACTTCTCTTTTGTTCTTTGATTCTGTACCTAATCCATCAGCAATCCTTCCCACTCCTCTTTAAAATATATCCAGGATCTGACCACTTCTCATTACCACTGGGCCAAACTGTCATTCCCTGTCTCTGAGATGATGGCAATAACCTCATAATTGTCTCTTTCTCTTTACTCTTCACGCTCTCCTAGGCTACTCTCACATCAAACCAGAGTGTTCCACTTAGAATATCAGATTCTGTTCCTTTTTTGCCCAAACCCTCTGGTGGCTTTCTATCTCTCTCATCAGAAAAGCCAAGGTCCTTATCATGGCTTAATGGGGCCTACCTGAGCTCGCCCTCCCATTATTTCCTTTCTTATCTCCTATCACTTCCTTCTTGTTCACTCCACCCCAGCCACACTGGCCTCCTTGTTCTCCTTGAATACAGCAAGCAAATTCCCACTTTGACGTATGCTGTTTCCATGTCTTGGAAAGCTGTTCACCTGTCTATCCATATGGCCTGCAATGTCCCTTCCTTCTGGTCTCTGCTCAAGTGTCACCTCATCAGAGACTTCCATGGCTATCCACACCCACCCTCGCACCCAGTATAAAATGTCTCCCAGCCTTTTATGTACCTCAGAGCTTTATTTATCATGATAGCCCTTATCACCACCTGTCTCATTAAATATTTATTTGCTTGTTTATTGTCTATCGCTTTTCATTAAAAACCCCTTAAGGTCATGAACTTCATCTATGTTGTTCAGAGAACTAATCCTCAGTGCCTGGAATAATGCCTGTGTCATAGTAGTACTTAATAACTGTCTATTGAGTGAACACATAAATGATAACCATGAATAGACCGGTTTTTATGTAGACAAAAAATTTGCATTGGGAAGTGCTAGGTAGGTCATCATACTGGAAAGTCAGAATGGACTTAGATGATGGCCAACCTTTAATATTAGAGGGAAGAGTATGGGTTTTAATTTATGAGTTAAGCGTAGTCATTAAAACTTTTGAGGAGGGATCTAGATGATGATTACAAAATTTGGGGATGAGCCATCTGGTGACACCATAGAGGGTGGATTTTAAAGTTGATTGAAGGCTTTCTCAGTAATCGAAGTTTTTGCCCCAATGACCAAGGGTATGAGTGCAGCCCTTAGATGAAACTAAACATAAGTTTAAATGTACTCATCATTTCCAAAAAACATAATCCCTAAAACAGGAGTAAGAACGTCAAAGTCATTGAAACCATGTTGAGGCCCAGACTACAGGTTTAGGCAGCAATCACTTGGTCACAGAGATCCAAAGTGAGGTGTAAAAATCTCATTTAGCCATTAGAGAGATTGCCTCCCCAATGCTCAAATCAGCTGCATTTCTAGAAAGAAGAGAGCCTATTTTTCTACTTTCCTTCTGGACTATTACCTTGGGTCCACTGGATGACCTTCCTCACCTGTGCTCAGCTGAGCAGCCAGAGGTTTCTGGAACAAAGACGTGACCCTCAGGAAAAGAGGAGTAGAACAAAGAGTTCATGAGAATTTGCCTGGACAGCTCTACTGACAGTCAATAGAGCTGTGGCTCCTGGGGCCTCACAATCCTTGAGCAAAAAGGTAATGACCGGGAAGTGGATTATGGGGAGTCCTCTGACCTTCCCTGCAGTATTTCTGTGTTTTAGTAGAGTGACTGACTTATCCTCATAAGGTACTTACTTCTTAAACTTTACCCCAAGAATCTAAGGCTTTCTTAATTCAGTTTCTTGAAGACCTAGAATTTCTCCAGTGTGAAAGTGACTCTTTTCTAACACTAGCTTTTAACGTGGGTGAAGGAGAAAGTTTTGTTTTGTTTTGTTTTCTATTTTAGAAAGAGGTTCTCGTTTGAAAGAAATGGTATGAATGTAGTAAGGATTTTAATGATCATATTATTCAAATTTTTATACGACTGGGACACCTGAATTCTTTGTGCCATTAGTAGGGTATATTCAAACGTTTGCTTTATCTAGAGGCTGAAGGTCCACATTGCTGCTCTGATGTGGGGTAGTGAACGCTGTTCTCTCAGCATCTAACTTCTAAGGCTTTTTGTGGTCTCTAAGTCCCTCATTAATGACCCTGAACTGACTCAGATTTAGCAGGTCGACCCATCAGTCACTGCAAAACATTTAGAAAATATCCGGGAAAGTGGCCATCATTAGTTCCCTCTGAAATAGTTTTCAATGTGAATGATACAAAATACTATGACAAAAAGAAAAGGAGCATATGAGCTATACAAAACATGTGTGCATTGGTATAGGAATTATCATGTTTAAGAAATCTTTGTCCTTAACGGTTTGGAATGTGGGGAAATCTAGGATGATCTAAAAATAAAACGATTATGTGATATATCAATCATCAACCACAGAGGCCCAAACAGATGTTTAATTCTTATGACCTAATCCCAGTCTGCCGCCAGTGTCAGCAGTGTTGCTCTCCCTCCTGCCACAGAAAGCAGGGCTCAGGGGGAAGGTGCATTTCACGCTGATTTCAGGGGGCCACTGGTCACGGAAAGAACAGAGGTTTGGCAGAAGAAGGTTCAAGGTACAGTAATTGCTTGGTAGTCATATGAGTTTCTCGACTCAATTAAACCCTCCTACTCTCGGTGGGCTGTCTGCAAAAGAGAGATGAAAATGCTTGCCCTACAAAGAGCAACAGGATTGTTAGGATATCCATATAAAATGATATATGTGAAAGAGCTTCAGCGATTTTAAAGCACTGTGCAAAAAAGGTGATAATTGGTTTTCTGAAGGTGATCTTTAGTTTGGATGAATTTAATATAGTAGGTACAAACCAATTTGGACATGAAAAGCCTGTACAAAAGGACCACAGTTACAGAAGGAAACAAACTCCTCAGATCCCCTGACCAGCTCCCCCTGGAAAATTAGTTCCTCCCCAATCCTACCCTAGAGTTCAAGTGAGGTAGACTATACTTCCTGCTTCTGCCTTCGTTAAGTGACTAAGCAAACACTTCAGTGCCTGCTATGTGCTGACACTGAATCTGAGCGTAGGGATATAACAATGAGCAAAACAGGTCCCTGCCCTCTTGGAACTTGCATTTAAGTGAAGGAAAGAGACAATAATCAAATAATCATCCAAAATTGCCACTGTGATCAGTGCAATGAAGGAGAAAGACATGGTGTAACATGCACTTAGATGGAGATTTGCCCTGGTTAGGTAGGTCTGAAAGGCTTCCCTGAGAAGAAACCATTTGGCTGAGCTCTGAAGGCAGAATGGAAGATCACAGGGTGGACAGGAAGAACAGAGCATTGCTTCTTTTTAAAAAGCCCTTATATAGGAAAGGAGCTCAGCTCATTCAAGAACTATTAGGTTGAACACTAAGAAATTGCTGATATTCAATTATTTTTAACTTACAAAGATGGTGTTTTACATAAACTTAATAAAAGTATGCTAAAGTGGCCAGCGAGCAGAAAGCAGGGGTGAGCTTGGCCTAGGACGAAGCTGGAGGGATAGGGAGAGGCTGCTGATGGAAGGCTTTGTAAGCCAAGGCTCTTGGTCTTGGTCCCAGTAGCAACGGGAAGCCTTTGAAGAATTGCACTTGGTAAAGATGACTATGAGCGTGGGTGATGGACACTAGGGGTTATTTATACCTATCAGGATGATATGCAATCACCCAGGAAAGAACTGCTGGTGGCTTAGAGCCTCACTACTCAGAAAGGGTGCCTGCAGGCCAACGGCAGGAAGATCACCCAAGGGCATGCAGAAATGCAGACCTGCTGAAACAGAATCTGCATTTTACCAAGCTCCCCAGGTGGTTCTTTCATTTGCATAGAAAAGTTCTGACTTAGACCACATTGGAAGTAGGTAGACGGACAGAAGGGAATGGGTTCAAAAAATATTCAGAAGGTAAAGGCATATAGATTGATGATAGAACAGATATGATGAAGGAGAAGGAGAGCATGAGGTGAGTCCTAAATTTCTGACTTGCACTACTAGATAGAAAGGAGAACTTTCTCCAAGATCTGTACACCGGAAGAAGACCAGGTTTACAGGGAATGACCATGAGTTGAGAATTGGATTTGCTGAGTTCAAAACAATTTTAAAACATTCAAGTGCAGAAGTTAATGCAGCAACTCGATATGTAGGTCATAGTTTTGAGGACCTTCATATAATTCTACAGTCTAGAACTATAATTCTACAGTCTAGAATTATAAATGTGAGTCATGCATAGAGGTGAAAGTCAGCCATGAAAGAAGAGAAGAGTGTTTAAGTCAGAGGTGAAAAGTTCCCTGAGACAAAAGGAAACATCTTTGAATAGAGGAATCAGATCTGCAGACAGGCTTACAGCAAAGTGCAGAGGCAACGTGGTGAGCAATGAAGTAGAAAAGTAGAGAGGGGCCAGATCACCCTGGGCCGCAGAAGTCTTCTCAGAGATTTCTGAGATTAGCCGAATGGTGATGAGAACATTGATATGGAAGGATAATATGATCAGATTTACTTTCAAAGGACTATAAAGGCTGTTCTTTGCCTAGAGAAAGGACTACAGGGGCCATCTGTTGTCTTCTGACGGAAGAATCTATGCTCTCAAGCACATGATGTTCTAGAAACTTCCGTTGGCTCCTAAGCCACAACTTCTCCACTTACTCATTTCCACTGCCACTGCCTATACCATTATCCACAGTGAAAGGAAAGAGGAATTTTTCCTGCCAATGTTGCCCTCTATGTTTAGACGACAAAATAGCACTATATCTGCCCTTGGGTTCACCCAGATTGTCTATTAGATGGAAGAAACTTTAATTTCATATGTTCATACTTTCAAGATGTTATCTGGTTTACCTAGGATGCTTGGACTTTGCTTTTCAGAGTATATATTATAAAGGTATAATTTTAAAATAAAATATAAATAGATCTTATTCACTTAATTTCCTTGAAATTAATTAAATGAAAAAAATGGACTTTGATTTTTTTGTTATAAAAATCTAATTTTTCAACATTTAATTTAAAAATGAGTTCTATTAAACCTAAATATCTCAGGATTTTAAAAATAATAACAAAAAATTCTGACTTCTATATATGATACATGTACTATTTGTCATGTATGGTACTAAATTCCTTTATTAATGTTCAACAAGTCCTACTGTGTGTCAACCATTAACTCAAATAGCAGCCTTATTCCAAGTTTAGTGAACAATTTCTTCAGGCAAATGTCAGTTGTGTATAATAATCAACCATGCATGGACCTAGAATACAGACCAACTGTAACTTACTCTGTAACTATGTCCAGTGTATCAGCATCATCCCATTCTTTCCAGCTACCAAAATTGTTGGAGATACACTCTTCCATATTACCGACTTCTGCTTATGCTTCTCCATTCCATCAAGTCTGTTCTATCTCACCTGAAAATTAAATCTGACTGTTTGAATCCAGAGTACAGATCCTTACAGGAATACTGAATCACTTATCCAAACTGGTATTGGATTTTACCTGAAATCAAAGAAATGTCACATGAAAGAGAACATAAGGCCTGCTGAAATACTTGCTGAGGATTGGGAGCAATAAGCTATAACTTTCATTCTCAACAGGCCACTCAATGTATTCACTTAACGAGAGTGTTAGGAAGTACCTACTCTGCTTGGTATTCTGTAGCTCCAGAGCAGCCTTGCCACCTGAATTGATGTGCAAATGGTAAAAACTGTGTGTTGCATAATAGTGAAAAGCTTGGGCTCTGGAGCCAGAATGCCTAGGTGTGAATTCTAACTCCAACATTTATGAGCTATGAAACTGCAAAATACTTATCTTCTCTGTACCTTGGTATCCCCATGTATAAAATGGGGAAATAGAGATTTGTTATGAATAGTTAATAGTACTTTAATATTCATAAAATACTTAGAAAAATGGCACAATGTAAGTGCTTGTTAAATAAAAACTAATTTTTATCTGTTTCAAATAACCACAGATTTTCAAAAGGCATCCTTAGTGGTTCTTGAAGCAGAACTTCTTTTTCATTACCTGGGGGTTTTCTGTATCTGTCACTCTCATGTAGCTATAGCTGTAGGTTAGAGAAGATATGGGAAGGTTACACAATTTTAACAAGACTAGAAATCACTGCCCTTAACTCCAAGAAAGGTTCCAGAGAAAATCTGGCCAATTGGGGTTCAGATTGGCACTTAGATCCACTAACGTTAGTTAGTGGGATAACAAGGATGTCTGTATGGTCTCATTTTCAAGATCTGCAGCAATTCACTCTATGGCTTTAGAGTTTCTGTAAAATGAAGGTCAAACCATTCTGATAACATACAGAATTATGTCCATATAACTTTTTTTATATAGATGCCACCATTACATAAATGCACAAACAACGTTTCCTGCCAACAATATTTGTAACAACATGCAGAGATTTTGAACACAGTTCTTCGGTCAGGGTTACCATGATATCCCATATATTCTCAGCTCAGGCCTAGGAAAAGAACATGCTAGGGATCTGAGCCAAAAGTAGCTCAACTTAACTTGAGGCAGCCTTCCTTTCCTGATCTTTTATCGAAGACTAAATATCGATGTTACTCCTGAACCTGTTCAGGAAAACTGCCTTTTCTTGCAGGATTGTGGCCTTCTAGTGGAGACAGTATATGGTACGTTGCTCATGTTTGAGGTCATTTCTGAAGTAAAATGGCCCCAAAGATAAATACATTTACTGCAGAGTAACTGTATAATTTTCATATGAAGAAAGATTTCAATATATAAAAAACAATAACTTCTTGCTCCACAAAGATTACATACTCTGCCAAGTTCAAAAAAAAAACTAAAAAATTGAATTATTTAGAAAGAGTTTTGAAATATTTTCTATCCATTGTTAAGCATTTCAGCAAAATTCTCGAGAATAACAATTTGTCCTATTCACGAAGCCATAAGTAATTTTAGAAATCTTTGAGGAACTCCTTCAAACCTAAATTTAGACATTTAAGAAGTAACATGTCAGTTTTAAATGTGATATCAAATGTGTTCCAAACTCATTCACTTGATCAGTTTAGTCTAGGAGTATTCACAGTATTCACTTGGGTCTTTCAATTTGCTTTATTTTCATGGTTTGTGTCTTATCTGTGTTCCAGTCTCTAACTACCTTTCAAACATTTTTAAAAATGCATTTACAAAACTAAAGCCAGGTCTATACTAGCAAATTGAAGTTGAAAAGTAATGTACTTTTAAGGATAAGTTCAAAGGAAAACGTTTTGCTAGTTACTAGTTTTTTCAAATTGTTGGCAAGTTTTCTCTGATTGTCTAAGTTCTCCATTTTTTGTTCCTGTTTTGACGCAGACTTCACTAGATAGGCCTATCGTAAATCCTGGGATACTACAGCAAATTCTATCCCATTTAAAATTCCTTATACTACATAAGATTTTATTCTATTTTCAGTAGATATATATATATATATATATTTCATGTCTTATTCTAAATGTAAGATTTACACAGAAGTACCTGTGTAGAATCCCAACTTTTTCAATAACTTTATTTTAAAAAATAACAAAACGTGCTACCTTAGGAATATGTCATCACAGGTTAAAAACGTAACAATAATATAAAAATGTGAACATGCAGAATCATTCCCAGCATATCCAAAAGAGCTAGATAATGATAACATTTTTTGTTTTTTTTTAATAGATAGATCTCAAGATAACCAGCTTATCTAGTTCATTCCACATTCATTTAACTTTAAAAAACTAGGTTCCCTTTACATGAAAATGGAGATAAATGTACATTTTTATTTTGACTTCTCAATTATAAATTCTATCTTTTTGCCTTTATTTCAGTGAATTCTAGCTTCCATGTGAGGGGGAGAAAAACAGTCCCCAACATTCGGGGAATTGGCCTGGCTCTGGCACTACCAGCTAGACCTTGGCTTTCTCTGTTGAACAATTTCAAAAACATCAACATCAGGCTAGGCACCCTTTGTCTATTGTGGATCAAGACAAAAATGAGAGCACTCCTTGATCTTCTCTGAACACAGACAAAAAGATGAACATTTCCAAACCACAAAAATGACCAAATATTCCCCTAACTGGGCTACATGAGTGACTGCTGCTTCTTCACCAATTATAGCCTTTCCCTCTCTAATTTTCCCTCCTATTAGATAGGATTTATTAAGATACTCAATTACAGAATTACCCCCACTTCCTAACATTGTCCAATCCAGAGCAAAGCCCTGCCTCCATGAACTCTCCCTCAAACTCAACTAAAGCAAGCTCAAATCCTCTAATAATTTCTAACATCCTCTTACTGAGATGCCCACCAGCCCCATGGTGTACGTTCTCCTTCACTGCAATAAGTCAACAATCTCAGCCTGTTTGACGCCGGGTGTGTCTCGGGTTGTTTGGGCCTGAAGGGCATTAACACAAGCAAGACCTACCACCAAAACATGTTCTAAAAACATGTTCACTTTAGGCAGAAAATAATTTTTCAGCCGTTATATTATATGGAGAAATTCAAAATCCCATGTTAGAAGTCTTCTAATCAATTTACGATAGCTTAATGAGAACTTGTGTTTCTTATAACTCTTTACAGAAAAGAGAAACAGGTGTTCATATTGGTCATATTACCTTTATTGAGATCTCTGTAGGATGTGCTACACAGTATGTGGGCAAAGGTGAGAGTGAGGGTGAGGGTGAGCGCATGTAGACTAGTGTTTGAAAGTCTGAAAGGCTGCATCCAATATTCTTTAAGAGAGAAAGGACTGGCTTAGCTGTTCATGGTCCTAATGTAGAAGTTTGTGTTGGGGGTTGGGGGCAGGCTGATGACATGTTGCCTAACTTTGGTACATAGTAAGTATACAGTAAAAATTACCTTCTTCTTTCCCTCCCTCCATCTCCTCCCTTTCCTTTCTTTCCTTCCTTCCTTCTTTCTTTCTTTCCTTCCTTCCATTTCCTTTCTCTCTGTTTCCTTCCTTTCCTCTCTCCCTCCCTCTCTCCTTTTCCCATTTCCTTCCCTTTTTCTTTCCTTTATATGTCCTTACAGTGCTGGAAACGAATGCTAATGAAACACTCCATTTTTGTCTTCAGAAAAAAACATTGCCCATTTTATAAAATTTGTACACAAAGTAGATACAAAAGGTTCATAACAATATGCAAATGTAGTGATTTGGTAACAGAGCAGCTAAATGATCTTTCACTATTTAAAAGAGAATTTTATATATTGAAATATTACCAACAGGCTTGATTTTATAACTTCTGACAAAAAAATTTTTCAGTTCACAATGAATAACCTTGATCCCTTAGGTTCTTCCCTTTCTTCAACAAATAGTGTTCCCTTCTTCTTAAAGCAGTGTGAGTTGTTGCAAAGTGCAAACTGGGGTGATAGGATTCAAAAAGTCAGAGAAAGTGAAGCTTCCCCTGTTCTGTTTCTTTGCAGCCTGGACTCATGCTCTTTGAGAACACTTCTCTGCTGCACTTCAGATAAGAGTGTTGAGCCCATAAATTCATTAGCAGGCACAGAGCAGCCTCCCCTGTCTGTGTCTTTTCACAGGGCTCGAATTTCATTCTGTGCCAGGAGTCATACATTACACTCAGTAGTATGTCTCCAGAGCCAACTGAGGAAAGTGCAGAAAAACTACTGTTAACAGGGGAGTAATTACATTAGGCCTAAATTAATTATTGGTCGCTCAGGACTGGTGAGTAAGGGCCACACAGATGGCCTCTGACTCAGTTCCCACCTTTGAGAAAAGAAATATTCCAACTTGGTGCACATGACCGCATAAGATAACAAGAGGCGGGTTATTTCTGGTCTACTGATCTTGAATTTACCATATTTGCTAATATGACATAGGGCTTATTTGTGTTAACACTGTAGGTACATTGTATTTTTTTGAAAAACATGAGTGATAGTCACTTGGGACGGAGGTCATTTCACAGCAGTCAGCATTAGGACCAGCAAAGTCAAGCCTGGGACCTTTAAAATGCAATTCAGTCAAAAGAACAGGTCATGGATCAGTGAGCAGGTGATGGAAGGTGTTCGTGAGGAATTTAGATTAGCACAAAATTCAAACAAACCACAAGAAATAGGGAAGAGAGAAAGCAGGGCAACCTGGAGAGCAGAAAGCCATGGTCACAGCAGGGTGGAGAGGAAGATATGGATAATTCCTGGATTCTATGCTCCATGTGGGCAAGAACTATGATTTCTCATTTATTCTTATCCTCCAGTACAGTTGGCACACACCACATGACAATGAGGTTTTCTTGAATTAATCAATTTGATCTGTCATTCATTTGTGAAATACCATGCTCTTGCTAGAGATCTACATAGAATGAATTTAATTCAATAAATATTTTAGAGTACCTACTATGTGCCAAGCACTGTGCTATGTACTAGAAAATATAGACATCCTGACTCCTATGCTCAAGGAATTTACAGTGTAGTGTCTAAAAAATATATAAATAAGCAATCACTAGCCACTGAGGTAGCTGTAGTAATAGAAGTAGGGAATGGTAAACAGCTAGAACAAAGGAATTTCTAACTGACCCTGTCAAGGAAGGCCCTCCCAGCAGCAGCTTTAAAGTATAGATAGAAATCTATCAGATGAGCAAATTGGGGAAAGCACAGTAGAAAAAGAAACAGCATGTGCAAAGGCTGTAAGGAATAAGTGACATAGCAAGCTCAGGGAAAAGGTAGTTCATTATTGCTAGAGAAAGGTGAAGAGACATTCGTGGACCAGATCAGCAGGAGCCATGAATATCAATGTAAGGAGCTTGAGCTTGGGCAGGAGTAGTGCTGAACCATAGCAGGATTGAAAGCAGAGAAACGTCAGATTTACATTTTAACGAGACAATTTACCTAGCAGATGAAAAAAAAAAAAAAAAGACTGGAGGGGGAGAAGACAGGATGGTCTGGAAATAAACACAGAAGTCCATGTAAGAGATGGGAGGACAGAACTAAGACAGTGATAATGGAATTGATCAGGAAGGGCTATATTTAAGAGCAATCTGAGAGATGGAATAGATAAGACTTGATGTTTAATCGGATATGGCCAGGGAGGAAGAAAGTAAAGAGTAAAAGTATCTTTGAGTTTTAGGCTTGGGGGACTGAGTGGATGTTGCATTGCCAATGGGGTTCAAAAAATTGGGTAAAATAGTTAGGGGGGTGAGAAGATGATGAGTTATTTAGGACACGTTGAATTTGACTGTTTATGAGACATAAAGGTGGAAATTTTTAGTAGGCAATTAGATTTTCGGGCAAGGTTTTAGAAACACAATTTAGGGAGTTGTGATATAGGTAAAAATTAAAGGCAAGAGGATGAATGAGATCATCTAGGAAGAGATATAGATTAAGAAAAGAAAAATATTAAAGACAAGTCTTGGTGAGTACTTACATTTAAGTGATGAGTGAAGAAGGAAAATTAGTGAAGTCTAAGATAATACAAACAGGTGGGAAAAAAGGCAGTATGGAGTAGTAGATGACTAGGGAAACAAGAATTACAAGGAGGGAGGAATGGTGAAATGAGGTTTGAAGAGGACAGAGAAGTCAAACAAGGACAGAATATAGTCTATCATATAAAACAATTAGGAAGATAATAGTAAGGGGAATGACAGGGTTAGACGAGAGAGTCCAAGGTTAAGGACCATTTAGAAAATAAAGATACATTAACTTGCATGGTACGTTATTCTTTGAAGAAGTTTGATTGAAGAGGGAATCAGAAATAGGGCTATAGCAAGAGGTTAAATTTTCATAGAAAACTTTTTGTTTGTTTTTAGATGGAAGAAAAATGAAGCAAGGCTATAGAGAACAAAAGAGAGGGGATAATAAAGCAATATTCCAGAGATGGGGTAGAAAGAACTCACTGCTTTTTAAAATTGCTTTGAAAGGGGACATTTTTCAAAATCTCAGAATGATGGGGAACATTTGAATGTTGGTTGATGTCACAGTTAAAATAAATCAAAATTAAACCAAGGAAAACCATAGTAGTGTTTTAATAATTAAAATAATCTTCAAAGTGACCCAGAACCACGTTCATCTTTGTCAAAGACGTCTTTTTCAAAAAGTCTCCTTGAAAACAATACATTGAAAATCCAAAGGTTTTCATCCTCCCTTCTTTGTCATAAACTTACAATATAATTATTCTCTTGTATATTCTAAAAATAATTCACTGGTAAACAAAAGCCAAGCTAGTGGGAGCACCTATATTCAGACTTTTTGAAATTAATTAATTCAGGCCATGCTAGAATTTAATTGGACTGATTTAGTAATTAGCATGGGTTCTTGTACAATTAACGTATTTACAATTATTAGCCATTGATCATCAAGTATGCTAAATTGGTAAATTAGCTGATCAATCACCCACATGAGTGGCATTATATAGACCTCAACTCAGAAGCCATGATCTATTGTGCAATAGGAAAACTCACTTCCTCAAGAACAACTTAACATTGGTACAGACCACCTTTTGTAAAGTGTATACCATAATTGTATAGCTAACTTTAAAGTCTAAGACATCAACGACCTGTTGAGATTTTGCTTAGGATTGCTATGAATATAAAGATCACCTCTAGGAAAATTAATATCTTTACCATATTGAGTATTCTAATCCATAAATATGATGTATTCCTCCATATATCAAGGTCTTTTAAATTTTTTTCTTAATAATTTTTACAGTTTTCTTTTTAGTGGTTGAATACATTTTATTAGATTTATTCCTATGTACTGTATTTGGTATTTTAATATTACAAACTGTGTTGTTTTAACATTTTTGTTATATAATTGCTTCTGATTTAAAGAAATTCTAAATTCATTTATTAATGCTAATGAATTATCTGAGATTATTTTGCATGTTTTGCATGTGTAGTCATGTTGTTTGCAAATAATGACAACTCTAATTCTTCTTTTCTAATGATAATATTACCCTGTTTCCCCGAAAATAAGCCCTACCCCGAAAATAAGCCCCAGTTAAGATCGTCAGCCAGATGGACGCATTTAGTACATTAGGACGATATTCCAGAAGAAGATGACATGACTGTATGTGAATAAATGTAGATTGTTGTACATGAAAAAGTAAGACATACCTGAAAATATGCCCTAATGCGTCTTTTGGAACAAAAATTAATATAAGACCCAGTCTTATTTTCGAGGAAACATGGTATTTATTTCTTTTCCTAACTGTGTTGTCTAGGACTTCTAGTACAATGTTGAATAGAAGCAGTGGTAGGGAGCATCCTTGTTTCAAGGTATCTGATTTCATCTAGATCTGCTGTAGGTTTTTATTTATACATTTATTTTTACTCTTAAAAAAATATAATGTACATACAGAAAAGTACACATTGTAAGTGTCTAGTGTGCTGATTTTTAAAAAATGGAACAATCCACACCCAGCAGCCATATAAAAAAACAGACATTATGAACCCTTCCTAAATCCCCTTCATGCTCTTTTCCAAGGCTTGAGTGCCCTCATGGCAATATTCTCACAAGTACAGCCCACTCTCAAGGGGAGAGGAAATAGAACTCACCTCTTGAAAAGAGTATCAAACACCTTCTAGATATATTTTAAAACCACAAAGGTATTGTTTCTCCATTTGTTTAGGTCTTTAATTTCTCTCTGCAATGTTTTTTACCTTTCAGTTTATAGACTTACATAGTTTGTTAAATTTATGCCTCAATATTTTAGGATTTTTGAGGCTGCTATAAGTGCTTTTTGTTTTTACCTTTCCCCCCATTTTTTCTTTTTTTGTATAAAAGTAAAATGATATTTGTATTTTGAGGTGATAATCTGTAACCTTGTTACATTTACCTTAATGATTATAGTTGCTTCTCTGTAGATTCCTTAGGATTCTCTAAGTATACAATCATGTTATCTACAAATAAATAAACACTCCATATCATTCACAGTAGAGTCATACAACAGAAATATTACCAATTATTTTAACAGAGAGTATACATATTTACATTATGTATTGAAATCTAAAAAGGCAAAAAAGAAAACACTAATATGTGATAGAGATAACAATAGCAGGAAACAGCTACCACACTCAAGGCTTGGGGGAATGAACAGAAGAGATTAGAATTAGTAAAATGTAAAAGCTTAGAAGATGGACTCCAATATGTTGAAATTAAGATCTCTAAGAATAGAGTGCTGCTCAGTTGGTGCTAAGGTCTCTGAGTTTAAGGAGAGTTTCCATGGTGCTATAACACCAGTCTCTAAGTAGAAGGTCCCAGCTGGCTGGTTCGGTGTTTCTGAAGGATCACAATGAGACTAGTTCTTTAAAGTGTTGGGAGAGCTGCAGACTGGATTTAAATTAACTACTATGACTGGAATGACCTGCTACAGTTGGTGTCAAGAAATGAGCCTGGGAAGCCATTAAGAGAAATAAGAAGGAAACAGGAAGTTTGCATAAAGCAAACATGAATAAGCAAGTCTCTTCTCCTCCTCCAATATTATGTTTTAGATTTATATCTCTAAATTTTCTCAAAGCACTTGCTTCCCTAGATTCATAGCACCCTCTATTGGAAGCATTTAACAGGTTTAGGGGTGGAAAAAAAATGTGGATAGCCTCAGTGTTACAAGGAGAATATATAAGAATGGGTTTAAAGTTGAGCAAAACTATCTTAATATATGGCATATGAACAGAGAAACCAGAAGAAAGTTGGGGGGATCTCAAACTCAATAGCAATTGCTCCCTTAAGGACATTTGTCAAAGTGGAAGCCATCTCTAAAGCAGAGCAGAGCTTTCAATAGTATGAAAAGCTAACGATTCGAGTTTAGGACTTCATGCTCTCAACAGATAATTTGAAATGGCCAGAAGCCAAATGTAGACTGACTATATCTGCAATCCAGCTTTGATTATACAATCATTAATTTATAGAGGGGATCAGTCACCAGTAGATAGAATCCCAGAGAGAAATGTGACTCTAATATCTGAAATATCTACAATTTTGCATATATACTGTGGGTATTCAAATACAATCCAGCTACTTGTCAAAAAAAAAAAACAAAAAAACAGGACCTCATAACGAAAAATCAAGAAAAACAATCATAACCAAATCAAAGGTGATCCAAATATTGGATCATCAGTTATCTGAAAAAGACTTTAAAATAACTATAATTAATATGTTCAAGAAAATAGAAGAAAACAAGGATAAAATATATGGTAAGATAAAAGTAACCAAAAAATGGAAATATGATATTTAAAAGAATCAAATGGATATTCTAGAACTGAAAAATACAATGTTTAAATTAAGAAATCATTAGATAGGTTTAGCAGCAGATTAGACAGAAGAAGAAAGGATTAGTGAACTGGAAGAAAGCTTAGTAAAAATATCCAAATAGAAATGTACAGAGAAAAAGTACTGAAAACCACAGGAAAGAATAGTAGAGATGTGTGGGTTACGATGAAAAGGTCAAATATATATAACTGGAATTTCAAAACAAAAAAGACAGAGAGGCCAGGAAAGAAGGAATATTTGAATAGATAATGGAAAATAATTTTCCAAAAGATCTGTAAATATCTCCATGAACAGGTTCAAGAAACCCAGTGAACCACAACTGAATAAATCAAGCAGGATAAATGTAAATAAAATAACATTATATGCATCCTAATAAGACTGCTGAAAACCAAAGACAAAGAGAAGATTTTTAAATTCAATCAGAAAAAAAGCCCCACATCAACTTCAAAGAAGCAATCTAAAAAGGCAAAAAAAAGAACACTAATATGTGATAGAGGTAATACACTGAAAAAAACTTGTAAAAAAAATAAGAGGACAGAAGGAAGTGAAATGACACCCTTAAAATATTAAAAGAAAATAACCTCCATTCTAAAATTCTATATCCAGAACAAATATCCTTCAATAATAAAAGTAAAATAAAAATATTTTCAAACAAAATAGAGTATGTCACTAGTAAATATGCATGAGGAAAAAGGAGAATTTTTAGACAGAAGAAAAATTATCTGAAAGAAATAATTCAATGCTCTCTGGATATAATAGAATCAGGCTATAAATAAATAACAAAGAGATAAGTAGGAAATCTCCAACATCTCAAATAGAGTGGTACCTCAGTTTTCAAATGTAATCTGTTCCAGAAGAGCATTAGAGTTCTGAAACAGTCGAAAACAGCCGACAGCTAGGCCTCAGGATCTTGCACTCAGCGGAAGCTGTATGACATGTTTGACTTCCGAGACATGTTCGAAAACTGAAGTATTAACTTCCAGGTTTACGGCATTCATAAACCGAAATGTTCGTCAATGGAGACGTTTGAAAACTGAGGTACTACTGTATTAAGTATTGTGGATCTAAATAATACATGATCCAAGAAGAAACCATGATACAAATTTAAAATGGCTTAAATCAAAGATGATTAGTATATGCCATATTGAAATTGGAGGAGTGGTATCAAATGAGTTCTTTAAGGAAAACACATAGCCTTAAGTGCATGCATTAGAAAACTTAAAAATACTAAAATCAATGATTTATGATTTATCTCATAAAGTTAGAAAAAGAAAAGAAAAAGAAAACATCAAGAGAAGAAAATAATGGATAACATAAGAAATTAATGAAATAGGAAGCAAAGTTCAGAAAAGATAATCAATGAAAACAGCAGTTAATTCTTTAAAGAGATTAGTAAAACTGATAAACCCCTAGCAAGATTAATGAAGAAAAAAGAGGAAACAAATTACCAACGAGAGTAATAAGAAGGTAACATCAGTACAGACTTTGCAAACATTAAAAGAAATAATAATGAATGCCTTTATACCAATATATTTTGAACTCTTGGAAAAAAATAAATTTTTTTTGAAAAACAAATTATTAAAACTGTAAGAATAAAGTGACAAATCTATAAAATTATAAGAATAAATAGTAAATCTGAACAGACGTATACAGTGTGCGGAATGATGTCCCTCTCCCAAAAGATATGTCCACAGGAACCTATGAGTGTGACCTTATTTAGAAAGTAAGGTCGTTATAGATGTAATTAAGATTAGAATCTCAAGATAAAGTCTCATTCTGGATTATCTCAGTGAGTCCTACATTTAATGACAAAAGCAAGGAAGGATTGACCACTAAGTCATTGGAGAGAATGTGGCTATGATAATACATTGATTTTGGACTTTTTAGCTTCCAGAATTGTGAGAGAATTGTTTTAAGCCATAAAGTTTATGGTAATTTGTCATGAAGCCACAGGAAACTAATATACTATATCTTTCAAATTAATTGAACCTATTGACAAAAATCTCACAAAGAAAACTCCAGGATCAAATTGCTTCACTAATGTATTCTTTCAGATATTTCAGGAAAGAATAACACTAGTCTGATCAAAATTCTTGTAGATACCAGAAAGGTGAATATTTCTCAATTCATTTTATAAGTCCTGTATAACATTGATGCCAAAATTTCAACAGGGCAATACAGGAAAAACAGAAATTAAGTCTTTCTCATGAACCTGAATACAAAAATCATAAATGAAAATTAGCACCCAACTAGGGTTTCTTCTAGGAATATAAGGTGATTATTAAACGTGTATACTCAATTTATATACAGAGTTTAAAAATAGGTAAAACTAATCTATCAGTTTAAAAATCAGGATAGTTTTAATCTTTGGATTGACTAAAATAGGGTGTATGGGGCTTCTGGTATTTTTATAATGTCCTATTTCTTGACATGGGTGTTGATAACAAAGGTGTGTTTATTTTGGAAAAAGTTCAATTTGTGTACTTTTTGTGTGTATGTTATACAACTCTTACATTGAAAACCTTTCACCAGTAATTGTCAGAGTTGAGTTATTGAAGTTAAGAATTTGAGAAAGCATGTAGCATTTTAATAGACTATTATGGATAAAATAAAATGTAGGGCTGTGGAGTGGACTGGCTATTTATAACTGTCCTGTAGAACATGAAATATAAAAAACTAAGTTTAGTTATTTAAATCTACAACTTAAAGCAGTTAGGAAAACTAGACTGTTTCTGTAATTGTTGTGAAAGAATACTTATTTCTTACAGCTGCATGGCTGAGATTTCTAATAGCTACGGCTTTATACACTAATGTGACCAAATACAACACTGATGAATTTACAACCTTGCTAAGTCTCTTATGTTAAATTTGGGGCACTGATCCAGATGTAGTGACACTTAGAGAATTGCTGAGTAGATATTGGTGAATCTGCATAACTTGAATCACCAAATCCCACCAACATTCCTTCTCACTAGGGGAGCTTTGTCTCTCCTGTCTAAGGTCATTAGCCTCCTCTTGTCGAAAGAATATTAATGACACCCACTGGAGTAATTTTCTTGCAGTGGAAAACTGTTTGTCGTCAAGACCTCACACCATATTTCACTGCTTTCAAACCTACTCTCTAACAGATTGTTTGGTTTGTTGATTGAAACCTAGAGTCAATGATGGCCTATGTTAAATAAATAAAGGAAGTTGACATTTTACAACTTCCTTTATAAACTATAGAAGAAGAAATGTGGAGGCATAGGGAGGCAAGAATGCTAGAAAGGAAAGGGTCCAAGATGGTGAATTTGGTAAATGTTATGCCTACTGCATCCCAGGATCACACCAAGATTACAAATAAATTCTAGAACAACCAACCTCAAGAATCATCTGAAGACTAGCTGATGAAACCCTATAACTACGGATATAAAGAAGAGTACATATTGAGACTGGTAGGAGAGGCATAGATGCAAAAAAGGCTGACCCCAAACCCAACAGATAGTGGTTGCACACCAGGACGAACATCTCAGTGGCAGAGGTCCCCTTGGAAGAGGGAGGGGCCCCAACCTCACACCAGCCTCCCTAATCTAGGAGTTCTAGGTCTGGAAGAGGAGTTCCTGCAACATCTGGCAGTGAAAATCAGCAAGGACTCTGCCCATCCTGGTGAGATGGAAGTCAGTTGGAAACCCAGACACCCCCTTAAAGGGTCTGCACACAGACACACTCACTTGCAAACACTCACTGGTGGAGGAGCAGCAACACAAGAGGCACCAAAGACATCAGGGAAGATTGGATTGTGCAGCCTCAGAGTGAGGGCTAGAGGAATAGCAGCAATTATCCCTCTGTGGATCCTGCCTCATGTGCAGCCTACAGGAAGGCATCATCTTTTCTATGTTGAACCCTCTCCCAAAGGACCAAATCTGAGATTGCATTGGTCTGGCAAAATCTGCACATGCACACCACCTTGGTGATGCCCTGACTCCCTGCCCTGCATAGTTGGTACTACATTAATGGGAGCATGCTCAGCTGCTGGGTGGCCAGCCCTGCCTCACAAGCTGTGGAAGCCTTTTACAGCAGTGGAAGGCCCATTGGGTGGTGGACAGTGAGACACAACTTGTGCCACAGCCTCTCTTGGGCAGCTCTCAGGGACCTGCAAGCCTGGGCAAAGTGGTAGGTGGCCACAGTGTTCTCAGGGCATTTTGCAAAGTGGTCACAGTCCAGGCACTGTTGCGAGAAAAGCAATGGTTGGCTGTGGTGTTCTCGGGGCATTTTGTGAACTGGTCACAGGCCGGGGACTGGCACAAGAACTAAATCTGCATTAACCTTGTAAAACCACCTAATGACTCACTGGGACTCTGCCCCATGCAGCTAGAGCTGCATCACTGAAGGCACTCTCAACACTAGGTCAACCAGCCCAGCCCTTGTACCTAGGAAGACTCTTTCAATGGCTGAGCCTTACAGGCAGCTGGCAAGTGGCAACAGGCCTAAGGGGCCATGGACCTTTTGCGAAGCTGTCCCAGGCCCAAACTGGTGGCAGCTGGCCTTGGTTCACAGCAAGGCCAGTCTCACACAACTCTAGGTCCAGCACAGGCACAGCAACCACATATAACACTGAAGCTCCTATCAGGTACCACAGACCAGTCACAGGAAAGGCTGAAATTGCACTGCACAGGAGCCCCTCCCAAGAGACACCAAAAACAACACACCCAGGCCAGCTTCAGACCACACCAGAACACTACGTGGTTAGCTCATGTGGGACACTCAAAGGGTGGTCTCAACAGGCACAAATGCCCGCAGGGGCAAATCCTCCCTTACGGTGTCAACCCCCACACAGCAGATCATATACTGTGGGTGTGGCCAATTTTCACAGTTTGCCTGGGAGTCACTCCCACCTACTGAAATGCCAAAATCAAGGCTCAAATACAATAGGAGAACACACACAACACACTCAAGGGACACTCCTGGAACACACACAGAGGAGATCAAGGAGTCTGCCATTGTACCACACAGGACACATACTACATAAGTCCACCCAGCAAAGACTGAAAGTCATAGGAGATTTACCTAATATATAGAAGCAAACACAGAGAGGCAGCCAGAATGAAGAAATGAAGAAACATGTCCAAAATAAAAGAAAAGGAGAAATCTCCACAAATAGAACTAAATGAAATGAAGGCAACCAACCTACCAGAGACAGAGATTAGAACACTGGTTATAAGAATGCCTAAGGAACTTAGTGAGAACTTCAACAAAGAGATAGTAAGCATAAAGAAGGACATAGAAACCATGAAAAAGAACCAGTCAGAAATAAAGAAGACATAACTGAAATGAAGAATACACTAGAAGGAACCAACAGCTGATTAGATGAAGCAGAGAATCAAATTGGCGATTTAGAAGACAAAGTAGCAAAAATAATACCCAATTGGAACAACAAAAATAATTTGTAAAATACTTAGATAGTTGAAGGGACCTGTTGGACAACATCAAGCATAACAAAATTCACCTCATAGGAGTACCAGAAGAAGAGAGGGAGCAAGGAATCAAGAACCTATTTGAAGAAATAATGACTGCAAACTTTCTTAACCTGGTGAAAGAAATAGACATACAAGCCCATAGAGAGTCCCAGCAAGATGAACCCTAACAGGCCTACACAAAGACACATCATAATTAAAATGGCAAAGGTTAAAGACAAAGAGAGAATCCTAAAAGCAGCAAGAGAAAGACAACTAGTTATTTACAAGGGAGCTCCTGTAAGACTATCAGCAGATTTTTCAAGAGAAACTTTGCAAGCCAGAATGGAGTGGCTGGAAATATTCAAATTAATGAAAAACAAGGGGCTACAACCAAAACTGCTTTATCCAGCAAGGCTATCATTTAAAATTGAGGGAGAGATGAAGAGTTTCCCAGACAAGAAAACCAAAAGGAATTTATTACCACCAAGCCAGTATTATAAGAAATGATAAGGGGACTTCTTTAAGCAGAAGAAATGAGAAAATAAACAATCAAATGACGATCAAAAATATGAATAATAAAACGACAATAACTATGTACCTATGAATATTTACTTTAAATGTAAATGGATTTAATGCTATAATCAAAAAACATAGGATAGCTGAATGGATAAGAAAACAAGACCCATGCATGTGCTGTCTACAAGAGACCCACCTCGGATCAAAAGACACACACAGAATGAAAGTAAAGGGATGGAAAAAGATATTTCATGCAAATTGAAATGAAAAAAAAAGCTGGGGTGGCAATACTTATATCAAACAAAATAGACTTTAAAACGAAGACTATAATAAGAAACAAAGAAAGCTATTGCATTATAATAAAAAGATCAATCCAACAAGAGGATATCACCCAAGTAAACATTTATGCATTCAACATAGGAGCACCTAAATACTGGCGGTGCCAAGAAAATATATACAAGTGGACACTTTGGTGAATGTTGCTCAAGCAGTAGTTCTCCGTAATCAGAAGTGTCTGGATGCTAATGGTAACAACTTTGAGCACCTCTTGTAAGTGCAGAAGTCAAACGTGACTTGTATTCATTTTTTGCTATTGGTATATATTGAGTATCACAATTTTAACAGTTTTTTTCGTTTCTTAAAATGTGTATACATTATTTTGGCACCCTTTGTATATAAAACAAATATTGACTGGCATAAAGCCAGAGATCAACAGTAACACAATCAGAGGGGACTTTAACACTCCACTGATACCAATGGACAGATCTTCCTGACAGAAAATCAACACAGAAACAGTGGCCTTAAATGACACACTAGGCCAGATGGATTTAATTGATACCCTTAGAGCATTTCACACCAAAGCAGCAGAATATACATTATTTTCAAGTGCATATGGAACATATTCCAAGATAGACCACATGTTAAGCCATGAAAAATGTCTCAATAAATTTAAGAACATTGAAATCATATCAATCTTCTTCTCTGACCACAATGAAACTAGAAATCAATTACAAAAAAAAAGCTGAAAAACAAAAACACATGGAAGCTAAATGATGTGCTACTGAATAATGAATGGGTTAACAATGAGATCAAGAGAGAAATCATAAAATACCTTCAGACAAATGAAAATGAAAACACAATGACCCCAAATCCACGGGACACAGTGAAATCAGTCCTGAGAGGGAAATTCATAGCAATGCAGGCCTACCTCAAGAAACAAGAAAAATCTCAAATAAACAGTCTAACTTTATAACTAGGAAAACTGGAATAAAAATGGCAAACAAAGCACAGAATGAGTACAAGAAAGGAAATAATAAAGATCAGAGCGGAAATAAATGAAATAGAAACAAACAAACAAACAAACAAACAAACAAATACAAAGTATCAATGAAACCAAGAGCTGTTTCTTTGAAAAGATAAACAAAATTGACAAACCTTTAAAAAGACTCATTAAGAAAACAAGAGAGGACCCAAATAAATAAAATAAAAAATTGACAAGGAGAATTGACAATGGACACCACATAAATACAAAAAAAATTTAAGAAAATACTACAAGCAAATAAACGCCAACAAGTTGGACACTCTAGAAGAAAGAATGAAATTCCTAGAAGCATACAATCTTCCAAGACTGAATCAAGTAAAAAACAGAAAATCTGAACAGTCCAATTACTACCAATGAAATCGAATTAGTAATCAACAAGCACCCAACAAACAAAAGTCCTGGACCAGATGGCTTCATAAATGAGTTTTCCCAAACTTTCAAAAAAGAATTATCACCTGTTTCTCCTCAAACTATTTCCAAAAATCCAAGAGGAGGGAAGGCTCCCGAGCTCATTTTATGAGGCCACCATTACCCTGATTCTAAAACTAGACAAAGACATTACAAAAAAGGAAAACTATAGGCTAATATCCCTAATCAACATAGATGCAAAAATCCTCAACAAAATATTAGCAAACCGAATTCAGCAATACATTAAAAAGGTCATACATCATGATCACATGGGATTCATTCCTGATATGCAAGGTTGGTTCAATATCCACAAATCAATTAATGTGATACACCACATAAATAAAATGAAAAATAAAAATCATGTGGTCACATCAATAGATGCAGAAAACGGATTTGGTAAAATCCAGCATCGATTTATGATAGAAACTCTCAGCAAAGTGGGAATAAAGGGAACATATCTCAACATAATAAAAGCCATACATGACTCAATGGGGAAAAGCTAAAAGCATTCTCCTTAAGATTAGGAACAAAACAAGGATGCCCAGTTTCACCACTTTTATTCAGCATACTACTGGAAGTCCTAGCCACAGCAATCAGACAAGAAAAAGAAATAAAAGGCATCCAAATGGGAAAGGAAGAAGTAAAACTGTCATTATGCAGATGACATGATACTATATATAGAGCTCGTTCAAAGATTCCACAAACAAAAAAGACTATTAGAACCGATAAATAAATTTAGTAAAGTAGCAGCACACAAAATAAATATTAAGAAATCAGTTGCATTTTTATACACCAATAACAAACTATCAGAAAGAGAAATTAAGAAAACAATCTAATTTACAATTGCATCAAAACCATAAAATTCTCAGGAAGAAATTTAGCCAAAGAAGTAAAAGACCTGTACTCAGAAAATTATAAGACATTGAAGAAAGAAATTGAAGAAGGAGATAAATGGAAACATATGCCATGCCCATGGATAGGAAGAATTAATAGTTAAAATGTCTATACTACCCAAAGCAATCTATTCAGTGCAATCCTTATCAAAATACCAATGGCATTTTTCACATAACTAGAACAAATAATCCTAAAATTTATATGAAACCATAAAAGACCCTGAATAATCATGCCAATCCTGAGAAAGATGAACAAAGTTGGAGGTATCACAATACTTCATATCAATTATACTGTAAGGCACTAGTTAACAAAACAGCATGTTATTGGCATAAAAACAGACACATAGACCAATGGAACAGAATAGAAAGCCCAGAAATAAATCTGGTCATTTAATCTATGACAAAGGAAACAAGAACATACTCTGGGGTAAAGACAGTCTATTCAATAAATGGTGCTAGGAAAACTGGATACAGGCAAAAAAAAAAATAATAATAAAAATAAAACTGGATCACTTTCTTATGCCACATACAAGAATAAACTCAAAATGGATTAAAGACTTAAATTTAAGACCCGAAAATTCCTAGAAGAAAATATAGGAAGTAAATTCTCAGACATTACCCTTAGTAATATTTTTATTGATTTATCTCCTCAGGTAAGGGAATCAAAAGAAAAAATAAACAAATGGGACTATATCAAACTAAAAAGTTTTTAGACAGCAAGGAAACCATCAACAAAACGAAAAGACAGCCTACTGAATGGGAGAAGATACTTGCCAGTGATACATCTGATAGAGGGTTAATATCCAAAAGTAATATCATTCAGCTCAACACTAAAAAAACAAGCAACCCAATTAAAAAATGGGCAGAGGACATGAAGAGACATTTTTTCAAACAGGACATATAGATGGCCAATAGACATAGGAAAAGTTCTCAACACCACTAATCATCAGAGAGATGCAAATAAAAACCACAATGAAATACCACCTTACTCCTGTCAGAATGGCCATCATCAATAAATCAACAAACAACAAGTGCTGGTGAGGATGAGAAGAAAAGGGAACCCTCATGCATTGTTGGTGGGATTGTAAATTGGTAGAGCCACTACAGAAAACAATATGGAAGTTCCTCAGAAAATTAAAAAAAGAACTACCTTATGACCCAGCAATTCAACTCTTGGGTATTTGTCCAAAGAAATCCGAAACACTAACTCAAAAAAATACATGCACTCCTATGTTTACTGCAGTACTATTCACAATAGTCAAGATATGGAAACAACCAAAATGCCCATCAAGAGATGACAGGACAAAGACATTGTGGTACATTTATACAATGGAGTATTACTCGGCCATAAACATGAATGAAATCTTACCATTTGCAACAACATAGGTGGACCTAGAGAACATTATGCTAAGTGAAATAAGTCAGACTGAGAAAGACAAATACCATATGATCTCACTTATATGTGGAATCTAAAAAAACAGAATAAATAAACAAACACAACAAAAACTCATAGATATGGAGAACAATCTGATAGTTGCTAGGTGGGAGAGGGCTCTGGGAGGTGGGTGAGAAAGGTGAAGGGATTAGGAAATACAAATTGGTAGTCACTGAGTAGTCATGTAGATGTGAAATACAGTATGGGAAATACAGTCAATAATGTTGTAAAAACTATGTATGGTATCAGATGAGTACTAGTACTAGACTTATCGGGGGATCACTTCATAAATTATATAAAGGCCTAACTACTGTACTGTGCACCTGAAACTAATATAAAATAATATCAAGTGTCAAATATATATATATATATATACATATATATATATATATATATATGTGTGTGTGTGTGTATATATATATACATATATATATGTGTAACTATATATATGTATATATATATATAGTCAGTGGTATTGTAATAGCTGTATATAATGTTAGAGGAGTAGTAGACTTGAGGTTCATTGTGAGGTGTGTAAATGTCTAATCATTATGTTGTGTTGTACACCTGACATTAGCAATAACTTAAAAAAGAACTGAAGAAAAAACAGAATGCTGGAAATTTATTAAGTGCAACCTGGTCACCCACCCCTTAACTATGTTCTCTAGTGACTCCAGCAGACATTTCTTTCACCAAGACTTCGAAAAATACACTAGTGAAATGAGAACTGGCATCCTTGATAGGCTCTATAGTGATCCTTCTCTGCAGGCCATGGATGACAGTGGCAGATGCCAATATTGAAAAGTCTCCCTGAATTCCTTGAGGATAATTGAATCATTTCTTGAATGATATCAACAGCAATTAACTACAGAAAAAAGGTGTGCACGGTTACTCTAATGAGGAGTACAGCTGGAGTAACAATCAGAATAGTTTGATTCACATAGAGTTTTGGTAGTGGTTAATTGGTTATGGCGTCTCTATGATTGACATAGGTGAACAGCCTATGCAAGTCTTAATTAATATTAATAAGCGATAAAGACGCTAGGTCTGGTAAATAGAAACCTATTCTGAATCACCACAATAGAGCATCACGATCTCACTCAGTTCTCAGATCTGAGCCATTTTACAGACCCAGGACCCCTTGAATGAAGGCAAGGCAGAGTTGCTTAAAGAAGGACTCAGCAACATTCACAGAAGTTGATATCATGAATCTTCCTTCTCTGCTTTACCAAAGTGAACTGTACCTATTTACCAGGGTGACTTCTCATTGGAATACTGAACATTTTCAGACTTGCAATAAATACTGCATACTGGCTCTGAACTGCTGTTAATTTCTAGGTGTCCCAACACAGTGAATTTTTGACCTGGGTCTGCCAGAAGGTCCTCAACGCACCCCAAGTTCATTTCCTCAGTGCCCGAATGCATAACTGGAGTAGACATAACCAGCTACCACTAGAATACTTATATCAGTTTCTAGACTGGTAGAGAAATGGCTATTCTGAGAGGAAGGGCCAAGTAAAGCCACTAAAACTTCTTCTCCCTATGAAAAGAATAAAATTAACACCACATTCTTAGGGAAATTTAAGAAATTAGTGCATCATCAAAGATTTCAAAGATACAGAGTTCAAAGGTGTGAAGTGAAAGTGGCTCTGTTCTCTTCTTGGAGCAGTTTTTGTCCGTTTTAATCAACACTGAACTCCTGGTCATTATTTCTTATTTCCAGGTTTAAAACCCAACAGACATATGGCTTTTCTGCTCTGTACCTGTTGTTCCATTTCTGATCCACCGTGATGCTGGTCTTATTTTTGAGCTTGCTTACGCATTTTTATTGCCCTTGTTCAACATTTATCTATCATTGCTATGTGTTTAGAGCACAAGGAGATACACTGACAGTTGGATTTACTGAGCTATCTTAACTTGACATCACCAATCATAGGTTTACAACAAAACTATCAACCTGGGTAAAAAGCTAATTTGCCAATTGTGGTGAATAATTACCAGTGGTTAATTTTCATAATACTTCTTTCAGAGGTCATTGTCATCTTATTCTATGGTACTTGTGTGTTCAACAAGATATAGCCATAAATGCAGAATTATTTTCATTTTAAATATGATACTGGAAAGGATACCATTTGAAGCATAAACTATAAATAGCTTTTACATGAGTGAAATAGCCCAAGTGATGTATTCTTGATAGTTGCAGGAGTTTTTTTTATTGTAAGTAGATTCTGGCAAAGTGAAAATTCTTATAAGACTTAATTTTTTTTCCTGTTGGGGATTTTTAAGTTTTGTTCTGCTGCTTATTTTGAATGTTCCTAGACTTAATTTCGCGAATTAAATTGTTTCAGACAGTTTCCAAAGTTAATGTGCCTAAAGCATCCCAAATTTGGACTAGGAATCAGGTATTTTTACTCTATTGTGCCAACCAACATTCTAGAATAACGAGTAATTTGGGACTGCAACTGAGGCTTTTTATTTCTGAGCACTTAGTTCTGAGATTTTCTGAAATGAAGCCTCTCAAGAATAGGGACTAATTTTGATGTTTTCTCACATTGTTTTTCACTGGATTTGATACTCAATAATCATGCATTAAATGCTTATTCAACAAGTGAATACGAAGTCTGACAATTAAGATTGCACACTCATCCTAGAAAAAGTGCTACATACCTCATTGCTGAATATCACTACAGTCACCTTCGAAGTACTCCCCTGAGAAGCTACGTAGTATGCACGGATGCCAATGCCTAGTCCACCCTTCAAAGCAATTTTGGAACTCTTTTTGGAATGGCCATCAGAACTGTCTTTGTATTACCCTTGATGTCCTGAATGACATCAAAATATCTTCCTTTCAACATTTCCTTTATCCTTGGGTAAAGAAAGAAGGCACTGGGGGCCAGATCAGATGAGTAGGGAGGGTGTTCCAATGCAGTCATTTGTTTACTGGCTAGAAACTCCCTCACAGACAGTGCTGTTTGAACTGGTTCATTGTCGTGATGTAAGAGCCATGAATTGTTGGTGAAAAGTTCAGGTGATTTTCGTCTAACTTTCACGCAGCCTTTTCAGCACTTCCAAACAGTAAACTTGGTTAACTGTTTGTCCAGTTGGTACAAATTCATAATGAATAATCCCTCTGATATCAAAAAAGGTTAGCAACATCGTTGCAACAACTTCACGAACTTAAATGTTAGACTTTGTAAATCAAGATATAACTATATATTAAAAATTTTCTAAGTCAGATAAATGATGTAAGTCAGAGAAAAAGTAGAATTGGGTTTAATCTATCCAGACCAATAATTTTACTCAGAAATAATCAAAATAACTGACTCACGATACATGCTTAATAATATGGCACACCATAAGTGTATAACACATGCTTATTATTAAAAATATGGAAAAGTCAGGCAGATCTTTGGGGGGCTTAAAATAACCAATCAATGAATATATCATTCACGTTATAGATACTATTATTAAAAGAAATAATAAATGAATAAGTTTGTACATGTAATGAAATTGTTTCCTCTTTTTTTGTTAGTTTTTTTAAGTTTCTCTTTCCAAAGGAATAGTTTCTATTGGAGTGAAATGGTTGGATCAATCCTAAATGATTTACTAGAAAAACCGTTCCAAAACATACAGTGACTTTTGAGGAAAGTTTTTACTTTCTCTATTCTGTGATTAAGTCTGGACTTACTGGATACAAAATGAAGAGATAACATATCAATTATTTGTTTAATTTAGGGTATAGAGAAAACAAGACATTTTTAGAGGACCCACAACCCAAACTAGTTTTGGCTGCAGAACCTTTCAGAATACTTGCATTAATCACATAACCAAGTCTCCCCTGCACTTGTTGCCACGTTAACAGGACCAATACATTTAAAGGCTGACAATCCTCAGGGTAAGGAGGTAAAATTCGCCACTCTTTTGTTCATTTGCATACAATGTTGTGGTACTATCTCCTTCCACCCAAGTCACAATCAGTATTTTTTATGAAAATGATACATTTTCATAAAATGTATTTTATGAAATTTTTTGGGCAGGAGCAAATTAATCTATGAAATGTGGCTACATGTACACCAAACCATTCCTTTTTCCTCTTGGATGTAGAGGGTGGCCCATTTCCTAACCATGTGACTAACTCTGGCCAGTGGAGAGAGAGTGGATGTGGTGTGTGCCCTTCCAGGCTCAGTTTTCAAAACCTCTCCAACGCACAATCTTTTAGGCTGTCTTCTCCACTGTGATCTTGGATATGCACGATTCAAAGGACTTAGCCACAAGGAGAAGACACTGGGTTCCTGACTTATGTCTTGGAAATTCCCACCCCTCCATTGCCAGATAATTGCTCACTACACTACCAGTGACATAGACATTTTTCATTAAAGCCACAGAGATATGGAAGGATAATGTTTTTAAATAGCAGCTACCTGGCTAATATATGGATCACAGTAATGCAACCTGTTTTACCTTTAGGGAAGAAGGGGAGTATACTTTAAAGTAAGATATGTTTCAATACCCCCAGTAGATGTCTGAAACCACATATAGAACCAAATGCTATATATACTATGATTTTTTTCTATACATCCATACCTATGATAAAATTTAATTTATAAAGTAGGCACAGTAAGAGATGAACAATAACTAATAATAAAATATAACAATTATAACAACATACTACAATACAAGTTATGTGAATGTGGTCTCTCTCTCAAAATATTTTTTTGAACAGTATTCACCCTTTTTCTTGTGATGATGTGAGATGATGCCAGAGTGACAAGAGGAAGTGAGGTGAATGACTATTATTATGATGTAGAGTAGGCTACTATAAGGTTTACTGGAACACAAGCACTGAGATACTGTGACAGTAAATCTGATAACGAAAATGGCTACTAAATGACCAATGGGTGGGCAGGAGCGTATACAATGTAGATATGCTGAATGATTCACATCCTGGGTGGGGCAGAGCAGGTCGCACGAGATTTCATCACGCTACTGAATGGCATGCAATTTAAAAGTTATGAATTGTTTATTTCTGGAATTTTCCATTTAATGTTTTCAGTCAATGGTTGACCCCAGGTAACTGAAATCTTGGAAAGTGAAACCAGAAAAAAATGGGGACTACTGAATGCATTTTTCTTTGAGGCAAGGTTAAATTCTAAACATTTGATTTTAAGTAAGTATTAACCGTTAAATGTGAAGTCTTCTTAAGAATGTGTTTATGCACAAAAAAAAAAACAACCCCCCCAAAAAAAACCCAACTATTGTGAAGCTTTCTTTAGCTTTAAAATTATTATCTGAGTTACTGAAGTTACAAATCTAAACCCTAGTTTATCCTTAAGTTTTTAAATTTAGCTCGCAATCTTATTATTTTATTTATAAGTCCAGTAAATGTTCAGCAGTCACTTTTAAGAGACTTTGAATAATTTACAAACTTGTTTTAAAAATTCCTTTAAATATATTAAACAACATATATACATTTAATACATTTGACTTCTTTTTTGTGGGGTAACTCAAATTATCTGACTTTTAACAAACAAAACTTTCCCAAGAACTGACATAATTCACGTATCTAATGATTTTAACTTATAAATATGATGAGAATTTCTCTTAAACCTTATAACCCTATATTTAAACTTAGTAATATTTCAACTTAAATATCCCAGGTCTAAAGCAGCTGCTCAATTATTCATTCTAAATTGAAAAATTTTAAACTGACCTGTTTAATAGGTAATATTCTGTTATATGTCACAGGTATATAAATTCTCAAATGTGTACATATTCTTAGTTTTTAAAAATGTCAATGATGTGTATTTGATTCTTTTAAAACATGTTTATACTTGATTACAAAGCATCCTGAACTTGAAATATTATAACTGACTAAGAAGACAATTGTTTTACCAAGCAAATTTTGAGGGATCCCTTATTATCAAGTTGGGTTTGTATGATGACCAGAAATACTACTTGATTTGTGATGATGACTCTGATGGCTCTATAGCAGAAACTGCTTCATAACTTGACTCCTTAAGTTGGTATTGTCGCCTTCTTTGTAGTCTTCATCTCTAGTGATTTCAGAGAAGCTTGCTTATTTGATTCTTAAATTTATATGAACTTTTAAGCTTTTATTATCTCATTTTCTTCCTGTCTATAGGACTATGCAAGTGAGATCCAATTGAATTGTCGAAATCTCTCATAGCTTAGACAACTCACAACTTGCAAGACCTTTCTATGACAGTACAGCATAAACCAGTGTTGTCCCATATGCAGGCTCTCTCTGATGGGATAATTAAATGTTGATCAAGCCTATTCACTACACACTAGGGCTGAGAACTCTGCCCCACTAGATACTATACTTGGTATCACATGGAGCATTGCATCTCCAGCAGTGTAATGACCTGTTGACAGGGTCCACACCACTCCCAACACCCCCCACCCCAATATATGCACATTTGTCTTTAACTGTAATCCAAAGACTTGTTCAAAGTTGCTTTGTAATCAGCTAGTCTAATTCAGTTGTTTTACAGCAGAAAATGTGAATCTAACAGGAGAAAGTGTCTGGTATACAGTTAAAGGCAAAGCCAATGCTTTCTTCATAAACCCATGAGCCTATGTCATTGTTCTTACCTATCAAAGCTTTGGCCAAACTAAGATGTGCAGAGAGCCAAGAACCACAAGACAGAGAGCGGCAGGCATATACTTTCTCTGCCTCAGAAAACGGACACTGTCACACCACTGCCAAATCAGCCAGCTCCCAAGCTCAGAGGCCCCTCCCTCAGCCATGACATCTCTGCTAATCTCTACTGCTAGTGAACTTCTTTCTCTGAAATGAGACCCTCAGAGCTATTCAATAACATTAGTAACTTCAACTCCAAAAATTTCTGATGTTTAAGCTTATTACTGCTCAACAGATACTATTGCACTGAATGCACAAAAGTTCAATTTCAAAGCAGACCTTTCTAGGATGTTAACTAAGGGTTAAAAGAAAGAAAGAAAAAGAAACAAAGCTGTTTCACTTTCCCAGATGACTGATACCACCAGAGATTACTTTGGAGGAAAAAATATTCTTAAACTGTAATGACTTCAGTCCTCAAACCCAACGTTGAGAGAGATCCCACAGTTATTAAAGTTAATAAATCAGAGAGAAGAAGAGAGAGCTCCTACATGCAAATCTGCGCAGCTTTTGCATTTTTCTGCACACAGAACTCAGAGGGTTTCTCTCCCCACTCCCTCCCCCTTCCTTTACCTCATTCACCATGGGTATCTTAAAAACAGCAAAGAGACTCATGGGACGCACAGTTCTATAAGATGTAATTATGGTACCTTATTTTTAAGGGTTTAAAAGTGCATCTTTATGGTCTTATGCAGCCACAGTAACTTTCATATGTTTGATTGACATAAAACATGCATTGGCACAAAACGTTTCCTCAAACTGTAGCAATGTGGAGATTTTAGTGGCTTTGCTCTCTCCTCCTCCAGGTGACGCCCCCACCATTCTTCCTGTCCCTCCGCATTTGTTTAGTAATATTGATCAGCTGTAGTTAGCAGAATGCAGTGGGTGACCCCAGAACAGCTCTTCTGGTTGTTGTAAAAGCTAAAATGAACTGAAATAAAATGCATGTGATTCATGAGCTACACATGCATGTGGGAATCAGAAGGCCCAGCATTTACAGATCATTTTAAAGGTGATCGTTCATACATGGAGGTTTACATTGTCCCAGTTTGACTTTTGATTATTTTTTTAAAGTTAAGTGAAAAAGGTTGCCTTGCCCTTTCAGATAGAATAGGTGTTTCTGTATAGCCGATATAAATACTTCTAAAGTTTTATAGGGTGACTAATACCCTACAGGGATAAGCCAGGCTGTCAACTTTCCTGAGATTTTTGGCTAGAACCCCAAATGTTGGCTAAAGGCATCAGGGCAAGATCCTCATCTCAGAAAAAGGCTTTCTATCCAGAGATCATAAATATGTGTGCATGTAGTAGAACAGATGTTCACCTATTCTTCAAAAATAATGGAAAGTCTAGACTCTAAGAGAAATTAAAAATAAGCTTATATTTAGCTATATTTTAATTGTTACTAGAGTATAACTTCACTAATGTTGTCAAACCAACAAATATGCATTGACTATTGACTGTGAATATTGCTTCAGATTCCCTAAAACAAGTTTGGCTACTTCATGGAGCTGCCTCCCATTTCTCAGAGCAGGAAGAGTTCTGAGTTAGAAAAGAGAGAGTTCTCTGACATCATATTTTAAACTAGTAATTCAAATTTCAATGACTACTCTGTTGATAATAAGGGCCTTTTCTGATGATTTCCAAAAAAATACTTACCTCAAACACTCCCTTCACATACTACTGAAATATCTCATGTAAGTGTTTACTGAAAGTGGCCCCAGTATTCCCTCTTTCTTCAGGTTTTCCTGACCAGATGTCTATTTTCAGTTACTGTGTGTAGCCACTAATAACTCTCCCCTCGGGTGACTGAGGAGGCATGGTGGCCTGGCTAATTTATTTCACCTCTCCATTTTCCCACAAGTAGCCCAGGAATGGTTGCCAATTAGTCAAAAAGGATTTGCTAAGTGCCCACAGCATAAAAGTGGTGTACTACATTGAACCTTTTGGTCAATTCATCCTGAAAAAAACATGTAGAGGTTTAACACAGAAAACCCCAGCTTCCTAGTGTCCTGATTCCCAGGGCTTTCAGGTTTTGAGAACAATTTCAGGCCAGAAATAGCCAGAAAAATGAATAAATACCTCTTGAGAAGCAGTCCTAAATTTTCAGTAAGTAAAGAGTGACAGCAGAGAGGAGCCAAAGTTCAGACATACTGATTGATCAGTTAATTACTCATAAGAAAACGAAAAATAAGCATGATGATTGGCTTGTGAAGAACATAAAAGACCATTCTGCACCTCCCACCACCAGCGTTTCTCTAGTAAACAGAAGCAATCTCATAGTTACTTAGTAAATATAGATTATATGTTTAATGGCATCACAACTCCATTGCAATAATGATAGCAATAATGAAGAAAGGAAATTTTAGTTTCTACAGGGTGAAAAGTAAAACCTAGAAGGAGGTTGCTTCAGCTTTGATTCATTCATTTTGTAGCAAGATATTTCTTTAATGCGTTGACCAGGTCATGCATCTGGTAGACTTCATTCAAGCTTAATAAGAAAAAGGAGAATCTACCACCGCTCCTCTCCATGAAAAGAAAAGGAAAAAAGGAAGGAAGGAAGGAAAGAAGGAAGGAAAGAAGGAAGGAAGGAAGGAAAGAAGGAAAAGAAAAACACTTTCCATCCTCAAGTGCTTTATCACGTACCAAAATTTCTTAAGAGATTCAACTCTTTGTGCCAATATTCTACCACTGATAATCATAATAGTGATTTAAAAAAATATTAAACTATATTTAGTGAATTCTGTTAGGGTAGTGGTAATTCTCATGTATTACTGCGCCTGTGTAAATTGGTTTAAATAAATTTCTGTAAAGCAAACTGACAATATGTATCAAGAGTTTTTTTAAATGCTCACATTCTCTGACTCAGAATTTTATTTCTTGGGATCTTAGATTTGTAAAAACAGCTACATTCATGAAGATATTAACCACAGCACCATTTATAAATCAAAAATTGGCATTTAAATACTATATGTTCAGCCATAGGGGTATTAAACTCACTGTAATATTTTGTTTTTAAGTAAAAGTACAGATACAAAGCTTGTATAAAATATGGAAAGTTGTTCTTATAAAGTTCAGTGAAAAATCGCTATGCCATTTTTATTTACAATTTAATTACAACTATGTTAAAAATACATATTCATGTGAGAAAAGACTGGAAGAACATAAACTAATACTGCAGAATGCTAACTGTGATTGTTTTGAATGAGGATATTATACACAATTGGGTTTTCTTCCTTTATTAATTTTTGTTTTCCAAATTTAATTATGGATTTTAAGATATTCTACATCCTATAAAATATTTCAATTTTGTCAGGGAATAAAACTTACATCAAATTGGAATTTTAATGGAAACTAAATTTAATAGTAAAACAAATTCAGGTAAATGTTTATTATGTTTTACAATGATTTCTATTTTTAAATATGTTACATTTTCAGAATTTAAGGCAGTAATCTTGATATTTTGACCATTTGGGAAAAGAAGACCAGAATGACTCTCACAATAAAATCAAACTTTTACTAAAATGTAAAAAAAAACAAAAAATCACATTTCTCTACTAACTGCTATTGCTATGAACTTTAATTGCTGTAAACACATGAACACACGTTCCATGTGTGTATCTGGGATAACCACACTGATGTATACTGTTATTTATTTATTTATTTATTTATTTATTTATTTATTTATTTATTTATTTTTTAGTGTTTCCGGTATTTGTTTCACAAAAAATATCTAAAAGAATATGGATTCAAAGTCAGATTCAAACATGTAAATATTACCTGAGATCTGGATACATACATGAAATAAAAACCTAACAGGAATTCTCCAGTCAGATTGTTTTCAAATAATAAAACTATTGAATACATACGACACCTGCGTTTTAAAGACCTTAAAATTGATCATCTGTAAAAGAAGACATAGAACTGGTCCTTCATTCTCATTTCCATTAAGATTTAAACGACTGATGATGCTTAATGCATTCATTTCCTGAAGAATTTTTACATTTTGGAGTGAAGGAACTCTCACAGCATAGAAATGAATTATTACTAGTACAATCTCAACAATTCAGCCAGTTGAGTGATGCTCAGAGAATTTAGGCCTGAATGGAAGTTCTTCAGAGTCCTAAAGTTATGTGCTAAAGATGACCATTGATTTAACCTCTGCATAATGCTGCTGGTAACTATTTGGATGTACACAGCTTTAGTTCACAGATTCACTACACTTTAGCACAAATGTGTCAAATGTTTGAGTTTGGAGCTTTTGGAAAACTATTCTTATCCAATATTACCAAGACTATAAACCCATATGCACAGCATTTGGAAAGGAATATTTGTTTTGTAGGTTAGTAATTGATAGACATGACCTTATAATCATCTTTCTGCATGTCCACCTTCCATCTCAAGTTTGTAATATTATTAATATAGAGCCCAATTATTCACTTAGAAGATCTGCAAGGGAGAGGAACCCAATGGACACTATAAAGAAAACAATAGAGTTGTAATAGTTTTTTTGACTAGAGAATTGGGAACCTCACCCTAGAGTGGCTAAGTAGTTAGGCAAAGAAAACTGATGACCTTGAATTCTTCAGCTATTTGTTATTTCTTCTAGTCTTACACCTCAGTCTGTCCAGGGTTATATCCTCAACAGGATTTCCAGTAAATAAAAGGTTCACCAAATCTGACAGGCTAGAAGGTCGAGATTATTGCCTAAAATAAGGCCTGGATTTCATAATAATCACCTTCTCCAGGATGGTATCAGGTCTGTATTCCATTACCATTGATGATTAGGAGTTCACTACATAAACAGTTTATGAGTTTGTCAAATGCTTTTATAGGTTTTGTGTGAGTACGTTTGCCAATTTTCATGCCCTTCTAGATGAAGGCTGTGTTTTTGTCTTACTGTATTCAGTGCTATAGGAACTTCTGCAAATAAAGGCCAGCTTTAGGATGACAATGAAGATGGTAACCTTCTATATTAATATTCCTCAGGAGTCCAAAAGAAGAGTCACAGTACTAGAGACATATAGTTTAAATGACTTGGACCTGTCTCCTTGAGCAGGGAGGCAGTTGAATAGGATAGAGCTGGCAGCAAAGTGACTGGGTTGTATAGGGTGTATTTATCTGTTTTTTATTGGCATCAACAAATGATTCTCCATAGTTATTGTGCCAATGTACATATCACCCAAAGAGTTCCTGTTTCTTTATCTCCTCATCATTTCTTCTCAGACTTTTAATTTTTTTGACAATCTGGTAAGTATGAAGTAGTGTCTCCTTTTATTTTTCATTTTCTGATTACTTCTGAACTTGACCAACTATTTTTATATTATTGGCTTTTTGCATTTCTTCTTTTGTTAATTGTCCATAAATGTATATTTGCCCATTTTTCCATTGGGTTGTTTGGGTATTTTTTAAACATTGATTTTAGGAAAATGTTTCATATATTCTTGACATTATTGTTTTTGCTTTTATGGTATTACAAATATATTTTCCCAATCTATTGCTTATCTTTTCATTTATTGTGTTTTGTGATATATAATTTTTATTTTAATAGTCATTTAAATGGATCTATTCTTTTTTCTATTTTCTGTGTCATTTAAGTGATTTTTTCCTATTCAGTGTCATAAAGATGTTCTTATCTTTTCTCTAGAGATGTTTAAGTTTTTCTTTTCACCTTTAAGTCTTTAACCTATCTAAATTACTTTTTGTGGATGCCAGAATAAAGATCTGATTTACATTTTCTTACATCAATGATCATTTGTCCCAGTACAATTTATTAAATAATCCCTCTTTTCCCTATTTCTTTGGAATGCCAGATTTGTCACAAAATGAGTTCCATAAATGCTTGGGTCTATTTCTCAGTTCTCTCTCAGTCCCGTTGGTTTTCCTGTGCACCAGTATCACACTGTTTCAATTATTATCTTGTACTGTAATTCTTGACTCCTTTTTCTTTTTTTTTCCCTCAATTTTTATTGGTTATTCTATGCCTTTTATTCTTTCATATAAATTTTTAAATGAACTTTTCAAGTTTCACAAAAATCTCTTTTGGAATTTTGATAGGAATTGCATAATTTATAGATAAAATGTGGAAAGGTTGATGTATTTGTAATATAGATTCTTCTTGGTATACTGCTCTATTTATTCAAGTCTTTTATGTCTTATAATAATGTTTTATTATTTCTCGATAAAGAAAGGTCTTGCACATTCTTTGTTAGATTCGTTATGAGATACTTTATAGTTTCTGTTGCTTAGACTATCCAATTACTCTGATGTAATCAATATTGGTGACCAGTGCAAGCTTCTCTGGAATGTCAAAATGATCAAGGTCCCTGTGGACTATACTGTGACTAATAGTTAAAGCTCTGGGGCAAGCCAGTGAGTGTGTATTCTTCTCCATGTCTTTGCTACAGAACTCTCTGAGTTAGAGCACTCTGGTTGGCCTTTAGGCCTCACTGAGCTACAGTTTATCAAAGCTGCTAGGTCATTTTTAGTAGTTTCCTATTCCCTCATTTCAAGGTTTGTAATTTTGTCATCTGTGGCTGAATTTACCAATATTTCAAGTTTTTGCAACTCTGCTTCTACTGTCTCTTTTGTGTTAGTTTGTGCCCAAGGTGCCTTGTTAGTTAGTTTTGATCATGAGCTACTTATTCTTTAGAGAATTCTTTGTGGCAATCTTTGAAAACTAGCATTAAAGTTTGGTCTTCCAGGCAAGATTTAGTTTTGTTTCTAGGTGGCTCTAGCAGTCACTGTTACTTAAGTGTGGGACCACTTTAAATTTACAGCTTAGCATAATGTTCTCTAGGTCCATCCATATCGTTACAAATGGTAAGATTTCATTCTTCTTTATGGCCGAGTAATACTCCATTGTATAAATGTACCACAGTTTCTTAATCCAGTCGTCTACCGATGGGCATTTCAGTTGTTTCTAAGTCTTGGCTATTGTGTGTAGAGCTGCAATAAACATAGGGGTGCATACATTTTTTCGAATTAGCGTTTTGGATTTAGAGAACATTATGCTCAGTGAAATAAGTCAGACAGAGAAAGACACATACCATATTATCTAACTTATATGTGGAAACTAAAGAATAGAATAAATGAACAAAGTAATCAGAAACAGTCTCAGAGACGTAGAGAAAAAACTGAAGGTTGTTATATGGGAGGAGGGTGAAGTTGAGGGGGAAGCTGAGGGGATCAGAAAGCACAAATTCGTAACCACAAGATGGCCACGGGGATACGAAAGACAGTTTGAGGAGTATAATCAATAATGTAAAGATTTTGTAGGCTGTCAGATGAGCATTTGTCTTATTTGGGAGACCACTTCATGGACGGTGTAGATGCCTGAACACTGCAGTGTATACTTGAAGCTGAAGCTGAATAATAATGAATGTCAACTATAATTTAATATATATATGGTTACAAGATGTGGAGTACAGCATAGGGAATAGAGTCAATGGAAATGTAACAGCTATATGCGATGTCAGAGGGGTAGTAGATTGGGGGAGGGAGGTTATCACTTTGTGAGGGGTATAAATGTCTAACTATTACATTGTTTTGTACACCTGAAACTAATTAAAAAGAAAGAAGCAGGAATCTGATGGGAGAGAGTAGGACAATGAAATATTGTTTCATTATTGTCATTTTAAACAGTGGACAGAAGATACTTTAATTAAAAAAAAAATTACAGTTTGACGTTTTGGGGATAGCCAAAGTAATGTGTATATGGGCTGAAAATCCATGTGAGGAAAAATTATTAATACAACTCTGATGATTTTTATTTCCACACCTTGCTTTCTACAGGAATAAAGCAACTTTCCCTGAGTGTGGCAAGGTGAAGAGATTTATTTCTTGTTTACCATTTCACCATGAAGGTAGCCTTGTAAAGTCCAAGCTTTAAAAGCTGAGGATCTCCTACCAGCTCCCCACCTTGAGAAGGCCTGGGCTATGGCATCTGAACCTTATCCCAAGAATTAATGAAAATAAAAGTCATCCAGGTTTGAGAGGTAGCCTCACAGAAAAACTGCTTCAATTCTCCACTTATCTCTAGTGTTAGATTTTGGGCTCATAAGTTTGATTATATTTTCAGCTTTTTGATGTTTTTAAGAAACAAAATTTAAATACTTTATAAAATTTTTAGGTTTTCCACCAATGAGAGGGCCAATCTGAGTATCTGATCAGGTATGTTATAAGCTATAAACGTGTACATTTCAATTGTTAACTTGCCTACTTCACTAAATGAAATCTAACATTACACAGTATCATGATAATCTTCCCAAACATCAGGATGTTTTAGATTCTTCTATTCCCCTTCTTAGGTTTCTTCTGTTTTTGCCTTTACTTCTACCTATTTACCCCTCGATGAGTGTTCTATTGCTGCTGTAACAAATTACCACAAACTTAGTGGCTTCAAACAATAAAACTTATTGTTTATAGTTCTGTAAATCTGAAACTCCACTCCGATGTCACCAGGCTAAAAGAAAGATGTTAGCAGAGCTACATTCTGTTTTGGAGACTCTAGGAGAGAACCTGTTTCCTTACCTTTTCCAGTTTCTAGAGGCCACTCTTACACTTTGGCTCATGTCTCCCTTCCTTAGTCTTCAAAACTAGCTATGGCAGGACACATCCTTTTCACATTGCATCTCTCTGACTTTTCTGCTATTGTTGCCTCTCTTTCTCTCATAGCACCTAGGAAAGGATCTCAACTTTTAATGACTCATATAATTAGATCAGCACCCCCTGAATAATCCAGGATAATCTCCCCACCTCAAGGACTTGAACCTTATCATATCTGCAAGTCCCTTTTGACATGTAAGGTAACATATCCACGTGCTTCCAGGATTAGGAAATTTTGGGGAAGGGAGAGTGACATTATTCTGCCTACTCAATACCCAGTAAATATTTATTATTATTATATAGCTTATTTAGATTTACCAACATAGTTTCCAGGTTCTTTGCTCATTGTTTCTTCTCCATTTCTTGCGGGGAGGGCTTAAAACTTATCTTCTTAAAGAAATATATCTTACTGATTCTCTTAGCAAAGATCTATAAATATTTTTCAATCTGTCTAAATCTATTTTTGTCATATAAATGATGGTTTACCAGGGTATAGAATTCTAGATGGATTCTTGTTTTTCCTCCATGTTATTAAGGCATTATTCCATTGGGTTCTAGCATTTATTGTTGCTCATGAGAAGTCAGCTGTCAATCCAGTTGTATTCCTTTGTATGTAATTAAATTTTGTATCTGTCAGCTTTTAAGATTTTTATCTTTGTGCTTGATATTCCACAAATTTATTCTCATAAGTGTAGATATGAATTTATTTGCAGTTACCCTGACCAAGACTCAATATATTCCATCAAGTTGAAGATTCATATTTTTCCTCAATTTTGCAAACTTCCCCGCGTTCTTTACTTCAAATATTGTCGCTCCCTATTTTTACAATTTCTCTTTTCATAAACCTTAATAGAGTTATGTTGGACCTTACTATTCTATCCTTGGCTTTTATCTTCTCTTTCCATCTCTTTTCCATCTCTTTTACTCTCTACTTTTCCCTATCTTTTACTGCCTACATTCTGAGTAATTTTTCTTATCTATTTTCAACTCACTGATTCTCTTTAGTTGTGTCTAATATCTAATACTGCTAATACCCTAATTCCTAATGCCTGTAATTTTAGTGAGTTTTAAATTTTATATTTTAGAAATACTTTTAGCATAGCATTTGTTTCTGCCTTATGGTTTCTATGTCTTCTTTTACCTCTATACAGAAGGTTTATTTACCTCTTAAATTTCATTAACCCTCTCTGTGTAAAGGATTCTCTTGTTTAACTGTCACTCTTCCTTTTCCTTCAAGCCATGGAGCTCACTGAATATTAATGGCCAATACTGCCTAATCTCTAGTTTGTCTATACATGTTCCTTCTGATCAGTTAAGTTGTACACTTAGTGAGAGTCCATTGGGTTCATCCCTAAAACTGAGTATGTCTGTAATATTTTATCATACGTGTAGGTAAATTAAATATCAATAAATTAATGAAACATGGATGTGAGAAGATAACTATTCTCTGAAAACTGTTTAAATCTGTGAAAGATTTGATAAAAGCAAATTGCAAAAATAATCTTGTTGAGTTAGATATATGCAAATAACAAAGATGTGGAAAATATATAAAAATCTAGTATGCTCTGCCCTCAAATATTTTGTCATTGTTTTAAAATTTCACTCAGCTCTAAATAAATGGAGACTGGGAGTCTAGATGAGGCATTATTGGTAAAGTAGCCACAAAAAGAAAAAGGAAATACAAGGAACGCCAATCAGCTCAACCCATAGGCTTCAAACCTTCATGAAAAGACTGGCAAATAAGTATATATTTAAAGTTAAATAAAACTTTATATATATATATGCATATATATATATATATATATATATATGCATATATATATATATATATAATACTCCCTGATTTTATTTAACTTTTAAAATTAACCAAACAACTTTTAAGTGCAATTATGTCAAATAAGAAGAATCCTTTTTAGTTTTTAAAAATTTTTTATAGTACCTCCCATTCTTAAGAATGCTACAAACTAGACCTAAAGAACTGCTTCCAGTAGTTTAAGTCCAATGAAATAGGATTTTTAAGGATCTCAATAAACTATTTTTTCAATAGATATAAAGATGATAAATAGATGATAGATAGATAGATGACAGATAATCTGTAAAGTGCAAAAGTATATACAAAAAAGAACAATGAATTTCCTACATTTCAAAAACAATAGGTCATGCTCAACCATACATTTAATAAAGAAAAATCATATTTATTATTTTTATTAAAATCGTTGAATTCTAGAAAATCAAAGATTTTATGGCATATACATAACATGCTCTTTTCCTAAATACTAGCATGACATAGCATTACTACAAGGTATAGACCTACATCAAGCACCCAACATATGACATACCTCCTTCACAATATTTTCTTCAAGACAATGCAGTTTGCAAAATATTTCCCTGGTATCTCCAGAGAAATTTGCACATATATATCCATATAATTTTCATGACAAAAAGTTCATAATTAAGCACTTTTATGTGTTGATGAGAGCACTATAGATTATTTAGAATGAAAAATATAGGAATTATGCTAGTGCCAGTCCTAGGTCCATATGTCCGTGGGTCCATTGTGCTTCTCTGGCTCTATTCTGCCTTGTAGGATCGGGAGGTGAGAGGAGAAGGAGCAGGGGAGGAGGAGTGCTGGCTCTTACAGACTCTGTTCCCAGTTTCCATATAAGCTGGCTTCCAAAGGAGTTTGGTCAATGGGAAGCATAGCCAGGATTGCAGGGCAGGAGGAAGGGAGAATTCAGAGTATTTCTCTTCTCTCCTGTCTCTGGTGGTGACTCAGCATGTCTATAATCCAGCTCCTGACCCTGGCCATGGCAACATTAACACCCTTTCTTTACTTCTTTAGGCTGTGAGTGGGAAGGCTTCTTGCTATCGCCAAACTTTGATCACCTTGCAATCCCCTGTTTAAATTCTCAGATTCTCCATCACCTTTGTTATTAGTGATCCCTACATTAAATCCTCTGTGTTGTAAATACTCCAAATTCTTTGTTTTCCTGGTTAATCTGTGATTGATACAGGATTAAGTTACAGTGTTCAAATTCTAGAATTTTAAAATATCTCTTGTGGAGGCCTCTCTTGAATATTTAAAATCTTGTTGCTTTTATGGGCTGGAAAACAATATTTAATTTAGCTCTTAATATTTTAGCACTTAAAATATACTATTTGAGATTTAAGTTTTAAATAAATTCATAGACTACTACGGATCATCAGTTAGATTATAATTGATAGTCAAAGAAATTAATTAGGTTGCATAGCTACTTAGATAACTCCAACGTTTTTGAAGTTAAGTAAAATGATACATCTTTAACTTCGGAGCTGACTACTAATTTGTGATGTTGACACTAAATATTATATCAATTGATATAAGCCAATCTGAAGAATAAATTGCTCTATGCATTCTTACCCCTTCCTAGATGCCATGTCACTTTATAAATGACACCATTTCATATAGCCAGCTCTGTCAAATGTGTATGATATAGGGTGTGAGAATGTATAAATGAATTCTGTAATAATCCAATGTCATTTTTTTGTTGTTTTAAATTTTCTTTCTTTAAATTCTTTTATCAGAGTTGCTAACATAGTAAAATTAATGGTTTTAAATTCTTTCTTCTTTCTTTTCTCCTACAAAATCTGTGATGGAGATACTTAATGTAAATGTAAAATCCTAAAGTCCTATTTCCAGAGGAGTGAAAGAAAAAAAAAAGGCGGAAAAGGAATAACCCCTGGGCTTTTGAATTATGAGGTGCTGACTGTAAACATACACTCAGGCCCAGTAAGCTGCTCTAGATTCTGCTCTTTACAGAAGCTTCAAGATCAGTTGTTAAGAGTTGAAGAATTTAATTTCTGTACTTAAGATTTAAACACTATGTTGTCAGGAGTTCTGGGACAAAAATTTCAATGTCCCCACATTCATACATCCAAGAAAAATAATACTGACGAATGAATATCCAATGATCTCTTGGCCATTCAAAACATTTCATCCTTTAAAAATGGAAACATTTGATAAAAGAAGCAACAATGATGATGTGTTGGTCACAAGGAAAAATATGGCTATTCTTGGACATCTCCCTAAATAATGGTATAATGAAGACACCTAACCTTTGACTCACTGAAGCGGACAATTTTCCCTATGGGAAAGCACATTTTAGAGCAATGAGACACCAAAATGGAGAAATTCGCTCTTTGTTCTTCTGCCATCTAGAAATAGCTGGTTGAGCAGCCCCGTGAATTAGAATCTTGGGCAGATAAAGAAGAGGACTAATAGGAGAACAATGTTATTTTGCAGCCTGGTCTCTAAACCACAAAGTGATGTAAATATTGGTCACATAATCCTATAATTACCCTAGTAGATGAGTGATCTGAATTAGTCAGAGCACAAGTAGACCATGTGCACATCCCTGGACCTAGATTTTGTGCCCCAGGCTACCTGAGCTTGTACCAATATGCCTGGAGAGTGGCCAGGTTTTCACTTCACTCTTAAGCATGTTGCTGTGGCCATTCCCACAAATGAGACTTAGTAATGCCTCGAGGAATGACATCAGCAGATCTTAAAACTCCTGTATTTCATTGCGTTTTTTTTTTAATTCTTTTAGAATAAAGACATCATGAAAAAGAGATGTAATGTAAGGCCTATATTAAAGCCTAATATTATGCACTGCCTTGGCATCTGCTGCAACCAGGAGGGCCTCCACTGGCCTAACTGTAAGTTCTCCTCTGTGCTCTGTTCCTGTGGATGAGGTCTCCTTGCCAAACAACTCCCCTTATCAAAGGGACCAGGCACAGTGAGTGCCGGCTTATTCCCGAGTAGGAGGCTTCAGTTCTCTGCCAGTCTAAGGAATTATTCGAACAAGATAATCACATCCTCCTGTGGAAATCAGAGGGCACCCCACACTCTTGATGCTCCTCTGGCCCATGGTTATTACTCTGTTCCCGAGTGCAACCCTCATGTGGCCCAGCACGGCGTGTGGTGTTCTCCTCTGTGCTGTGTGTATATGTGCCTAAACAATCTGCTGTTGGTCTCATCTGCCCAGGGTCAGGTGTTGTGTGTTTGATCATCCCTGAACCCTAGGACAGGAACCCCCGTCACCAACAGACTGAATAGGAGGTGACTGAAACAAGAGAGTCAAGGTTAATAGTTTTTCCTAACTGATGAACACATTCCAATGTCGAGATTATATTCTGGATATGATACTGTTTTTATCTGATCTGATAAGAAACTTGTTTTCATAGCTCTCTGAAGATATGCCGTCATAGTTTATGATAATTACTACTACTACTAATAACGCCATTTATTTTTTATATGTCAGACACATGCATCATTCTAGTTAATCCTGACCCCCACTCTGCAGCTATGGAAACTGAAATAGAGACACGTTAAAATAATTTGTATATGATCATAGTGTTAGTAAGTGACAGAATCAGGAATAAACCTAATTTATTGCGTTTTTTGTTTGTTTGTTTGTTTGTTTTCAAAGCCTCCGTCCTTAACACAAGATTATACGATCATTATTATTTGCTCTAATCATTAAAATTGTCAGTGAAGTTTCTTAGAGGCTCCAAATCACAATTAGAACTCATAAAGGGTTGCATCCAAACCACTAGTAAATGGCAAACCACTTTAATTCAATTGAATTAATACTTAAAATGTGACAAAATACTGGGCACAATATGTGGTTGTTAAATTTAATTATTGATCTCTTATTAAATGCAATTGTGTCTAGAGTTGGAAGGCTAGCTTACCAAGTCAAATAAAACTCCCAAGCAAAATCAGTAAATATAAGTAGAATAAAAGAGTGAATGAAAAAGTGAAACAAGTGCTGCTTAATAATGTACAAACTACTACTTAAATGGCCAAAGGTGCTCTAAAACTTATATTGAAATATTGACAAATGAGAATATAAAAATACAAAAGTTAAAGAAAAAGGGAAAGCAATTAGTGTCATATTTAGTCTAACATATTTCTAAGATGATTCTAATTTTAAAACATTTTCTCTAGAGACTCTTTTGAATTCTCCATCCCAGGGCTTTATTTGGAATTTGAACTTTGTAACAAAGAGAGTTTTTTTTTTCACAGAGTCAGCAATTTAGAAAACAAAGTAAATGTTATTGCTTAGATGGCCTGGCTTATTTCACATGGAACCAGGCAAATGGAGAATGAAAACTAGTTTCTTCACTTTTATCCGTGAAAGATACACCATGGGAAAGTTTGCCAGCTGTATGTTTGGGTCCACATACACTTTTCCAACAGTTTCTGAACTGGAATCTACCTGCCTTTCTTTAATACAGTCAACGATACCTTGTCTATTTCTTCAGGAGGAAAATATCCTGACACTTTTTTGTATATTCACTAATAACTCAGTGTGGGTGTATATTTGGCCGCTTGCTGTTGGTTGGCTGGTTTTTGTAGCCTTCTCCACCATGTGGTTTCCACAACACTAAGACTGTGCTGCTGTTCAGATGAGAGGGTCTCTGCACTGTGTGTGAATAGGTCATGCACATGAGGCAGCACTGGTGTGCAGAAGTGATCGTCACTATATATAACAACCAGTAAAACACAGGCACTCGCTGAACCGAAAGGACAGCAGATCAGAGGCCTGATCCATTAACTCTTTGTTTGCTGGATTATACAGAGGTCCAATGGGTCCCAAGGGAAAAGATAGAGATACAGATGGAGGCTTAGTGCAGTGGATATTTCCCATCCAGTTGAAAATTATATCAGTATATTAACAAGAAATGTAGCTGCAAATGCGTATTCTTAGAGCATATCATCACTTTTAATACATACTAAACACAGACGCGCGCGTGCGAGTTGGAAGTGCCGTTTCAAGTATCGATTTTTTTTTACAACATTTATAAAGGAAAAGTCTCCTACGAATACAAGATATTGTCCTAATTAGTTGTACACCAGAACTCTTCAGTGAACCCCACTGACAAATGAGTACTGATGAGAGAGTTTATCCAAGATGATTTTAAAAGTGAATAAAGAGAAATTTTAAAACGTTTTGATGTGGCTCCTTTAGGAAAAGAACTTTTTGGGATAAGAAAAGTGAATTAGAAAAAATTATCGATGTTCTTTTCATCTTCATCATAATTGATTCTACCTGTGCATCATTTGGGTCCAGTTTCCTATACATATTTGTAATATGGATTTCATTTCCATAAAATGGGAACATAATAAATATAGGGTTTACTAACGATTGTTTTATGTGGCTGCCAATCTGCCAAGTAGCATTCTTAATTATTGCCAGGAAACTAGGCATTTTCCAAACATATGTTTTAGATTTAAGACTAATATGTCATGTCAGCCCTCTCGACTGGACTGATGGGAACCCAGTGGGACTTCAGAGTGTCTGCTTTGGTGGGTGACTTTTTGGGGTTAGATAAAAGCACTAATCGAAGGAGATAGAGCAAAGCATCAAAAGTTTCTGAAAGCAAATTCTACAAAGACATACATCAAAGAGTTATGTTTTCATTATAAACTGATATTTTTGCTAGAGGAGGATAGAGATCGATCTTCCTTAAGAAGCCATGAAATAAAGGAAACCAGACCCTAACCTATACTAATAAACCTAATTGCAAGGCTCTTGTCTTCTTTGAACAACATAACCAGGAGTTTTGCCTCAAAATTTAAAAAAAAAAAAAAAAAGGTATATGTGGCTTTTTCATTAGCCTGTGCAAACCTGGTATGTTCCATCAAAGAATTTATTCCATGACTTGGAAAAAAGGAAACTGGAAATCAAAACGAGCTGGTCCAAATGAGCTATATTTCTGAATGTTCCCCTCAAAAATGTTTTGTAAGTCCATGGAAATACCTTTTGGTGGTTTTAGTTTGCTCATCCAACACATACTTTGCTTATGACCCACAGTTTCCTGATCTTGGCCAAAGAACTAAGATACCTGTTAAATGCACATGTAAGCAAGAAACAATTTATTATGGACATGAAAGTGTATCTTGTTGTTCTGATTTGATTTTTTTTAGAAAATTATATTTAGCATGAAATACCTCATTTCTGCCTTTGGGTATTCAAGTGCTTTTCTTTTTTTCTTTAATTTTTTTTTTCTTTTGCTTCATTGTTTTTTTTTCAAGGGCTATTTCTATAGGGCTTAAAAGAAGTAGCACTTTTTCTCTACTTCTCACAGCTAGTTGACTAGCTTTTTATTAGATTTAGCAATGGCTTACCAGACTTTACTTCTCTTTTTTAAACATTGACTATTGTTATTAAGAGAACTCTGAATGCAGATATGTTTTATTTGAATATTTTGTTTAAATAGGAACTATTTGAGCACTATCTTACCAATGTCTTCATGTGGCGGAGTGACATCCGTAATGACAAGGTCAAAGGCAAAATGAATACAAGGCATTTGCTGGGCAACAGTTCCTGTTCAACATGCTGTCTTCTTAAGAAATGGAGAAAAATGCCTGTAGTGCTTTACTTGTCCCCTTAAATACATCAAGTGCATTGTATCTGTAGCCAATACTTAAGAAATGATATTTGTATATCAATGGCATAAAGATGACTTTAGTATTTAAGATGGAAGGAAACATCAACCACTATAGATGTCTACGCATATTCTGAAGGGAAGAAGAAAAAACTGTATAATTGTAGAACAGCTTTAAGGCTTAAAACCAAGTAAAACTCCTTGGAATTCAGCCTGGTCTTTGTCTCCTATACACTACTGTCAATGTATTGAACTGAAAATAGGATTCATCAGTCTGATGAATTATACTTATATCTGATGATTAAATTTAGTAAACGACTCAAGATCATTTAATAATAAACAGTATGTGAGATGACTGATGATGATATAAGTAAGACATTGTGCTTCACTCCCCTGGAGACAAGAATTGAGTGGACATTCAAATAATAGAAGTGTCAGGGGGAAATTTATATTAGGTTGGTGCAAAAGTAATTGCGGTTTTTGTAATTATTTTTAACCTCTTAAACCGCAATTACTTTTATACCAACCTAGTATTTATTTCAAATTTATTTCTAAACAATTGAGACATAAGAGGAAAAAGAATTGAACAGAAAATGGTTATTGATGAAAACAAGGAATTTCAGAACTCCTCAGATAACACTAACCAATGTGATTTTGTTCTCGTCCTCTTCCTCCTTCTCTTCAACTTCCTCTCCCTCTTTCTCTTTCTCTTTCTTCTCCTAGGAATTTTAGGACAGTTAATAGAAAGAGTTTGGAAAACATATCTCCTCAAACTAAAATATTTACAAGTAAAACCTAGACTACCTGCCAACCTGCCTGAGGAATTTGACAAAGCTCTGGGATAGGTACGAGCACTTTTCTCGTGTGTTACTGCAAACACCAGCAGAGAAGGAAAACTACCTCCTCACCTGAGGCATTGTTTCAGGTCTTGCCTTATGACAACATTTCCTAAGCATGTTTTTGTTCATCGGGTCAATTTATTTATTGATTGATTTGCTTATTTCTTTAACAATGAGTCTTTCCTTTAGCAAGTGTGAATAACTCTCTCACAGAATGTACTGTTTAGAACTGTCACAATTCCAAATGGAAAGAACACAGGCTTGTGGGTGTGAATCTGAGTTTGAAATCTGTTAAAACCCTGGGCAGGTTTCCTAACCATTCGTCCTCATCCCTTGTTGTTTAATAGGTAAGATGGAAATGGCAGTAGCTTCCCAGCATTGCCCGGAGGAGACCACATGATGGTGCATGTGATGGGCTAGCACAGTGCCTGGCACTTGGGCAGCTTCCCGTGAAGGGTGGTGATGATTCTGGTATATGCTAATCCTTGTGATGCTAATTAACCCTTAGGCACAAGCCACTGTTCCATGGGGACTGGCGCCTGGTGGCCTTGATAGAAGAGCATTCTCTTTTCTAAAGAAAATTTTCAGGGAAGATACAAATCTTCTCAACCAGATAGATCTCCCTCAGGGTTTGTGAACTCTTACCCAGTTTGAACCATGGATATGAGCTAAATTATCTGTGATAAAATGTCCAGAATAAAAAATTCCTTCAACCCCAGAGTGACCTAGAGATAGAAAGCATTTTAAGGGGAATTTGGCTGAATTTCAGAGGTTTTTTTTTTTGCATTGATTTTTAAACTCTTCTTCTTGTCCAAAGACCACAAGTGGTGGAGGTTTGGATTGATCATCTGGATTGCATCATCTGACATTTGTTTGTATTTGTGCGTTTTGGAGTATGCACTCTTTTCATCATGGCTGGGTATGAATTCCATTGAAATTTTAAAATTCAAATTATAGCAGCAACAGTAAATTCTCTCCTAGCATTTACATTACAATTCATTTTTTTTTAGCTATTCAAAAGTCATTTGTATTGTTATTTATTCAATCAATAATTTCTACCCAGTTAATTGTATTATTTTGCCAGGGATATCTATTTATCTCAGCCCACCAAACCCTTACCCATCCACAGGTCTCTTTCCTCTCAGAAGTCTATTAAAAATCTCTCCTGCCAGGGGCAGTATATCCCCCACCCCACATCAATCTTCATAGAATTCAGATGTTGTGCATCACCCACTGCCATGGATGGGAGTTTATATATTGTGTTTTATATCTGCCCAAGAAGATCATAAGTTGCTTGAATACAGCGCCCCGTTATCTTTGTATTGTCCATAGCACAATGCCTTGTACATAATTGGTTCTCAATAAATATTCATGTGCTTCTGCAGTTACCAAAAAGTTAGATAGTTATAGGCAGCAAAGTGGTTTTTTTCACTGTATCATTTCTGTTCTGAAAGTAAAGATAAAGAAAAAAAAATCCTCTGAAATGTAGAAATTGTAGGTAGGAATTCTTCTATAGAGGAGGAAGAGCAGAGGTGAAAACATGTAGTCCCACTCTTCCTCTTCTTTTGTCATGAATGGTGTGTGAACTCATCTGTGATATGTCCTTAACATGTCACCATATATCAGAGAATTCTTGGATGGAAATATGCCATGAAATAGAGAAAGAAAGAATATTTCTTCTTTTTCTCTAGTGTAAAAAAAAATCCCTAACTTTTAAAACAGTCATTGTTTTATATTAATTTTTCAGAACTGTTTGCATAACCAAAAGGTTATATAGAAGTGGGATCCATGGGTGAATGGCACTGAGAATTTTTAAAATAACATAAATTTTAAAAAGTAGAAGATACTGAACAGAGATTTTGAAGGTTAAAAAACAATTAAAAAAAACACATAAGCAACTCTAAAGCTCACAATTGTCACCTTGAAATCTGATCTGAGCTCAACACCAGCAAAATGACTCTTGAAGAGTGATGACAGGAAGAAGCAAAGTGTACCCTGTACTGTCACCACTTGAGATGGGTAATAAAGGGCACCCTCTCCTATGTCTCCACTCAAATGGAGGCATGGGAACAGAGAAGAAAACAAAAACTCATAGATACAGACAACAGTTTAGTGGTTTCCAGAGGGTAACGGGGAGAGGGTGGTAGAAGAGGGAAAAGGGGATCATATATATGGTGATAGATGGTGAACTGAATCTGGGTGGTGAATACACAATGCAATATGTATTAATAGATGATGATTTATATAAATGTACACTTGAAACCATTATAATTTTACTAACCGATATCACCCCAATAAATTAAAAAAAAGAAAGAAAACAGGGCCACTTTCAATCAATTAGAATGTAAAACATAAAGCAGAAAATAAGAATTAGATTGAGACAGAAAATATCTGTAGAAAGATGAGTCTCGGAATCCTGTGTATCTAAAATTCAACTAAATGTAATTAAAACAATTAACAGGGGTTAAATTGAACACTCAGCAACTGAGATAGGCTTAGGACAACCATATAAGGTACAAAGGAAACAATCTATGTCTATCAGGAAAATGAAACACTGGAAGACACTCTTGAAGAAGAGTATGGCACCAGCATCCCTGAAAATCTTTCAAAGAGAATAATCTAGTCTCTGTGAGTATGACTTAGTCAGTGGCCCAGCCTCCCAGGTCCACAAATGATGGTACAACTCATTCCCAAAATAGGCCTGGTCAGAGGACTTGGAAGACCCTCCAAAAGGTGCACTGATGAAATGATTTCCCTGAAAATGAAAGAAAGTATGTATATCCTTCAAGAAAATACATTTCCAGAGGGTATAAAAACTAATTTGACATTTATCAATAGTTTTGAAATAAAAATAAAATAAAACAAACACTTAGAGCAAATGGAATACAAGAGCATAGAACATCAAGAAAGGGAGGAGAACTCTTAAGGAAGGACCCTCTTTATAATACTGATGGAAATCTATCCAAATGGAAAGGAATTGAAGTACAGTAAATAACCATCTTTTTTCTTTTTGTAACTTATGTTACTCAGTAAGATCAAATGCTGCTGCTACAATAAGATAGGAGATCCAAGATGGCAGAGTAGATAAACACGGTGCCTGCTTTCTTCCGTGAACACATTAAAATTAAAAATAAATTATGGAACAATCAACCTGGAGAACTATCTGAAATTTGGCTGACCAGAAGTTTTATAACTAAGAATATAAAGAAAAGGCTATGTCAAGCCTGTAGGAGAGGTGAAGACGTGAAACAAGCTGGCCCCAAACCTCTGTGTGGCAACTGAGCAGTGGGAGGGACATCTCAACCACAGAGGTCCCCCCTGGAAGAGCAAAAGACCCCAGTCCCACACAGGCCTCCCCAGCTCAGATTACTGGTGCCAAGAAAAGTTGCCCCCACAACATCTGTCTGTGAAAAACAGTGGGGATTCCAACCATCTAGGTGGGACAGAGGTTTCAGGAAACCCACATGTCCTCTTAAATGGCCCATCCACAGACTCTCACTCACAGGCACTCACTGTAGACTCCGGAAGAGAAACAGTAACTCAGGAGGTGTCAGAGGTATATGGGGGGTAAACTGGTGTGTAGCTTGGAGCAAGGCCTGGAGGACAGTCACCATTTTCCAAGTGGGGGGGGTCCTTCTCCTGTGCAGTTGGCAGGCAAGTGCCATCTTTCCTGTGTTGAGCCCACCCCCACAAGCCACATCTGAATCTGATTGGCCTGACCAGCTCCACTGGAAACCCGCCCCAACCAACTCCCCCAATGCCGGAGGAACTTTCTCCACAAGCAGCCAGTCCTTTCTGCATTGCACTCTTTTTTGAAAAACTATCAGAGTCCACAGACCCCAGGAGGGCAGCAACTGGCCTCGATGTGCTCTGAGACTTTTGCTGAGTAGCTCCAGGCTCAGCACTGGCACCAAACCAGAGTCTATATTAACCTGATGACCACAACTCTTCCAACTCTAGTGACTCCCTGAGAACCAGCCTCACCCAACTCATATACCACATGAGGCTTTATCAGGGGCTGAACCTTAAGGGAGATGGGAGGTGGCAGCAGGCCTTGGGGTGTCCTGGCTTTTTGAGGAGCTACCCCAGTACTGGTGCTGTGGGGAAGCCCAGACCCAGTACTGATGGCAGCCATCCTCACTTTGCAGTGTGACCTCGCCCATGCACCTCCAGGCTTAGCACAGGCAGCAAACAACCACAGATGGCTCTGTAGCTCCTACTATGTAGTCCCTGACTGGTCACAGGCAGTGGCTGAACTGGTCCTGCACTGGAGCCCTTCCCCAGAGCCCCAAGAGCAACATACTTGGAGGCTGACTTCAGACCACAGCAGAGCACCACCCAATTTGCCCCAGAAGTGGCACACACAAAGGGCAGTCTTAACAGGTACCAGAATCTGCTGGGGCATATCCCACTCAGCGGGGTAAGCCCACTGCATAACAGCCTGTAAGCTGTGAACATGGCCAAACCCCACAGCCAATGAGCCTGAGGGTCCATCCCCCCCACGGACATACCAATAGGAATCAAGGCTCAACTATAACAGGAGGGAGGGTACACACAACCTACACAAGGGACACTCCTGGAGCACCCAGAGCAGGTGACCAGGGAGACTGTGCCAGGGCCCCGACAGGGCACCTACTAAATAAAGTCACCCAACCAAGACTGGGAAACATAGAATATCTACCTAATACACAGAAACAAACAGTAAATCAGCCAAAATGAAGAAACAGAGACATACATCTTAAATGAAAGAACAGGGGAAAACTCCAGAAAAGGATGTAAACAACATGGAGGCAAGAACCTACAAGAAACAGAGTTCAAAACACTGGTTATAAGGATGCTCAAGGAACTTAGTGAGAACTTCAACAAAGAGATAGCAAGCATAAAAAAGGATATAGAAACCATGATGGGTATACCATAAATAATATAGTCAATAATATTGTAATAACTATGTATGGTGTCAGATGGCTACTAGACTTGTTGGGTGATAGGTGGGAGAAGGTTGGGGGGCAGGGTAAAAAAGGTGAAGGAATTACAAAGTACAAATTGGTAGTTACAAAATAGTCATGGGGATGGAAAGTAAAGCACAGGGAATATAGTCAATAATATGGTAATAACTATGTATAGTGCCTGGTGGGTCCTGGACTAGTCAAGGGGTCATTTCTTAAATTATATAAATGTCTAACCACTATGCTGCACCCCTGAAATTAATATACAAGAATATTGAATGTCAGCTGCAATTTAAAAATTTAAAAAGGAGGGAAAAGGTGAAGGGGAATAAGAGGTTCAAATTGCCAAGTATAAAACGAATTATGGGGATATAATGTACAATATAGGAAATATAGTCAATAATATTGTGGTAGTGTAGTACAGTGTCAGATGGTTGCTGGACTTATCATGGAGATCACTTCTTTAGATATATAAATGTTGAATAACAATTGTATACAACTAAAACTAATATAATATTACATGTTAGCTATATTTTAATAAAAATCTTTTAGAAAAAAAACAAATACTGCTAGCTTACACTGAAAAATATTGTTTGCTTGGCATATAAATAAATGAATTGACGAATATGCATTTATTGAACACCTGCTTTTTTAAAGCCCTATAGTAGGTACTTTCACAATTATTACCTCATTTAATTCTCGCAGCAATCCTGTCAGTTAGGAATTATTATCCCAATTATATGAGTAGAAAAAAACAGACTTATAAAAGTTAGGTAAGGAGCCCAAGGACACACGGCTAATAAGGATTTCATTTCAGATTTCCAATTCAGGTCTTTTGATTCCACGCTGAGTTTTTTGTTCAATAGGAAAATCATTGCTTCTCTTTTTAAAAAGAAATCATTGTGGTTGGCAAAATTGTGCTTGGGTGGACAAACAATTCAAAGACTTTTCCGAAGAAGTTCCAAATCCACCTGGAGACCTTTAGCACCAATCTTCAGAATGGAAATAGTTTGATGACTAGATATCTAAGCAATCACCCCATTATGCCCAACAAATGGGGGAGAACGAGCCTTCAGCTCGACTCATTACTTAACTGCTGTTTAAGGAGAGGGCTGAAAGGAAAAGAGGTTATGTCTGTTGTGTTTTAACAGAGTGACTAAGTTGTGAGCATTCTCCTCCCCCCAAAAAACCATTTTTTTCTTCAGAGTTTAGTTTTACTAGCTTTGGAGACAATGACTCACGCATCTCTTTGTTGCTCTGCTCTCTAATTAGCAAGTTCTAAAGGCATCACTTTCAGAAAGGGAAGAAAAATTGCCTTGATTTTGTTCAAAACCTGACTAATATGCTTCCCCTAAATGAACTTCTAGAAATGCTATCAAGCCATTAAAGTAAGTTGATGAAAGGAGAAAGTACATGGCCTGTTACAACAAGCTTCCCTAGAAGCACAAGTCCAACCGTCTGACACTATCTTTCAAAGGCTTCCAGTGTTTTCAGACACACATTTAATCAAACACCTATTCCCTCTGTGACCCTTCTGGAGGACCAGTCAAGTGCTGGTGGGTTGCAAGATACACAGTTTTATCACCACTTTCCTAACATGAAGAGAACCATAACCAGAATACGTGTGGGGGAGAGAGAAGGACAGAAGGGGAAAAGGTGAAAACAATTTTTCCAAATTGGCCTAAGGCAAGACTTGGGCTATACAATTTCTTTTTTTGGTCTGAAAACATTGTGGAAAAAAGAAAACCCATCATTTGTTTTATGGGCTTTCAGAAGAAACTTCCTCAACCATTCTGTGTTCCAGGAGCAGGAAAGCGTCCCCTGGTCCTGGGTGACTCCTGCTGAGATGGCAGCTGAGTGCCACTGAGCTGGGACAGTTGGGGGGACTCATTTTGATAGTCAGTCCCAAGAGAGATAGACTGTAAGAGCATTTAGGTTTCATCATCACCAAGGCGTTTTCAACAGAGTAAAATTCCTGATTACAGAGGAATGTGACATGGTTTGTTTTACGTGGTTATCAAAAACTTCGAATATTTTAAGAGACTGAGCGCTGAATATTACCTACTGGCATAGTGTGGGGTGATTGTACTGATGAGCAAGCTCTCTTTAGAGTTGTAAATGAGATGCTGTGTGGAAATACTAAAGGAAAGTGAGCAAACCGACAGACAGCCCGTAAGCCAAATCACTCCAGCCGACATGATTTTTGTTTTTTCTTTTTGGCTGTGAGGGCTTTTAAAAAAAAAAATTAGTTGCAAAATTCTTTTAAATCAGGAGAGCTCATGTGAAAATACAAATAACTGGCTCCCCTTAAAACAGAGATCTGGGGAAATGAGGGAGGCCCACATTTCAGCATGATGTCAGGAAACAGCTGACACTGAGAATCCGTTGACCCTTTAGATGCGCGTGCAAGAGCTCCCACGACTTTCCTAAACATGCTTTTCTTAAAACAGTGATGTACATGCCTGGCCCTGTATTTGAGTTTGAAATCCCAGTAAATAAATGGAAGCCAATAACCTTGCCCTCAAATCTGGAAGGTATAACTTCAACATAAGAAACAGCAAAGCCCCAATTAAACAGCAATGTAACAGGAAAGAGGACAGTTTAAATCATTCAAGGCTCTCACTCTCAAAGTTCAGAATTACCTGCAAACTCAAGTGGTTGGAATGACACTGTTATGCAAACAAACTCACAGAGACAGGCAACAGTATGAAGATTACCAAAGGGGAAGAGGGCGTGGGAGGAGGATGAAGAGAGTAAAGGGGGTCAAACACACGGTGACAGAGAGAGACTAGACTATGGGTGGTGAGCAGACAATGCAATACACAGACGATGTATTATAGAAATATACTCTTAAAATATGTAATATTAGTAACCAATGGCACCGCAATAAATTCAATTAAAAAAAAGAAAATGTGTTACAAAACAGTTAAGAATTATGAGTATTTGCCCCAGACTTTGAAAATGGACAATGAAGTATAGAAAGGGGAATTTAGTTTTCCTTTCTTATTCTTTAAAAATGGTGTCTCATGAATCTTTTCATGAATAATCAAGTCGTAATTAAATTCACTGATCAGGCCTTGTTGATTTTGTCAAACCACCATTTCCAGTAAACCTTCTCTTGTCAGGGCCTTTAGTACTTTCTAAGTAACTAAATCCAGTGGACATTTCAGACCTTATCCTATCTGGCCATTCATCAACCTCTACAGAGCTCTAGACCCATATTCATCTGTCCACTGTACACGTCTACTTGGGCATCTCGCCAGCATGTTTATATGAAACTCTTCACGATCCCTCCAATCCTTCTTCTGCACAAACATTCCCCATCTCGGTAAATGACAGCACCGTCCCTCAGACTCTCATGAAGAAAGCTGGGCCAACCTAATGTCTCCCTCTCTCTTGCTCTCCACATCCAGTCAATTCCTCAAGTCTTGTTGGTCTGCAAAAATAGCCTCTTCACTTCTCTCCCTTCTTAATCTCTTGTCATGGCCTCTAAACTGTCTTTCAACAGCCAAGGTGACCATTATAAACCATTAGCCTGATAATGACCAGCTCCACTTAGAACTCATCGTAGCTTCCATTGCTTCTAGAACCATTTAGAAGTCTTAACATGGCCCTCAAGGCCTCACCTCGAGCCACTTTCCCACAACTCACTACAGGCCAGCCATGATGGCTTTGGGATTCCTTCTCACTTCAGCACCTTCACACGTGTTGTTCCCTTTCCTGAAATGCTCTTTTCTCCTCCTCCGTGCTCTGCACCCTTAACCTCACTAACTCCTCATTCTTGTTTAGGACTTAATTTACCGTCACTTCTTCAGTGAAGCCTTTCTCAATCACAATGAATATAAACTTCATAATACCTGGACTTCTACATCACAAAAACTATCTGTATTGTAATGATCTGATTACTTATAAAATTTTGACATATCTGTCTTCCCTTTCAACTGAAAGACCCATAAGAGTCATAAAGGTAGGGAATGTCTGTCCTGTCTACAAACAGATAAATGAGTGAATGTTACCTGTCTGTCTGTCAGATATAAGCCTTACGTGGAGAAGATCACCATGATTCGAGGCATATTGTTTTAGGGGTCCAAAACAGCAATAAAAACATACAAGACAAATAGTAATTCCAGGCACTAAGCTATCGTTACCAATAACTCTATTTGCATAAATAACTAGCAAGATGATTATAATCACATAGTGTCCTTCTAATTAAAACAGGACATTCACAGCCTACAAAATCATTGTAGGGAAATTATATGTGCACATTAAAACCTTGATATCTATATATTTTCTTAGCTTGTTTATTTAGGGCTCAGTATATCAGGTTTTGGTTTTACTCTGACTATTGGCGTTTCATACATGTTGGTCATATGTTAGTATTTCTTATGTTGCTTGTTGCAGGAAAAAGCTAAATGATGACAAAATTTGGTTCAATATTAAAACCTCTCCATATATTTAGTCAAATGTGCGGGTTAATGTAACAAAATACTGGTTGTTCAACATCTTCAAATAATTTTTAAGTATGATTGCTTGGAGGAGCTTGGTGTTGCCCACAGAAACAGATCATTTTTCTTCAATTAGTCCTAAAAGTTTTTTATTTTATCAGTGGAGCATCTATAGTTTCTCTGATTGTTCAAAGATGTACATAGCTTTTTCTTAGCACAGCTATATTTATATAAAGTGCATACTCTGTGCTAGGGACTGTTGTAAGTGTTTTATATGTGTTTATCATTTAACAAATCTATAAAGTTGGCACTATTGCTAATATATGCCCCATTTCATGAGAAAACTGAGGCACAGCATGACAGGTAATTTGTCCAAAGTCACATAACTAGTAAGTTACGAAACTGGGATTCGTACCCAGGCTCTTTCTTTACAGGGCCTTCCTCTTAACGTCTGTGTTATGGCAAGGGCATTTAAATGAATACCATCCTTGCTATGTTTAACTTTAGTTGCTATTCAATATAACATTGCCATATACTTCCTTTAATTTTTAGGGACATGTTTGGAAATTATATAATAGAACATTCTAACATTTTCATGTTAATACAATGACTTTCTATGTTATATAATTATCATTTAGAATTTTGGCTTTATATTGCAAATATATATATGCTATAAGTGGCTCACCAGTTATTTTTATCTGATCATTTATTGCAGTTTCCTAACAATTAAAAATGGGAAATATGATCATCTTTGCTCTGCCTTCTTTTTTGACTCTGAGACGAAAAGATTCATACAGGCCACTAGTAAGACCTATGACACCTTGCCCTCCAAATGAGTCAAAGGTTTTTGCCCAACAATTTTGAGATTTCCTGAGAAACCACATGGTATTAAATTCCAGGCTGTACCTCATGTCAGACTTTGCAGTTACCTTGTAACTTATCAAAGTCTTGTCACCCCAATCAACAGAACCTACAGAAAGAAAACTTGCTTCCTGAGTTTTTTTCCTGGGAGCTTGAAAACTGAAAGAAAAGACAAGGTCAAAATGTGCTTGAAGAAATACTTGCTTCACATTTAACTCCAGAGTATTAAACAAATTCCCAAGGATTATACTAGCATGTGTGAGTTCAAGCCAGTTGTGAAAGGAAAGGATGACAATTAACCCTTTCTTAGAGCAGAACCTTTTGCCTTCAATCCCACCACTCAACTATAGAGTCAAGATCCTGAAAGCTGACAGCTTCCTCTGTAGATAAATTCCAGCCTGCCATAAATGAGCCATGCACTCACAAAACCGAAGAACCAGAAGAGCCCTCGGGGACCGTCTAGCCCAGCAGTTCCCAAATGCTTCTACCGCCAAGATTCCAATTATCTTCTCCCCCTCATCTCAGCCATGGACAATGGGTTTGGAAAAAATTATTCAACTGAACTGAGTATGTTAAATATAATTAACTGTACTTGCTAATGTTGTCCATCTAAGATACATATAAATGTGTATAGTCTGAGCTTCTGATCCAAGGTGCCAACCCTACAATAACTTGAAATAATTTTTAACCCAAAACAAGGAAACTTGAGATTATCTATGCAACCTTATGAATAAAATTCAGAATTGCTCTTAGAACCTGTCTATTGTCTTCAAGGATGTTTAAGTGTCTAGATCAGGAAAATAATGATATATCCAATTTGTATTTTACTGAAGGTCATAGAGACATAGTGACCACCCAAGACCAGACTGCAAAGGAGACCAGAAAGTAGACATGTGATGGATCTTGATTCTAGCCAGCTCAATAATGTACAGGCCAAGTCACTGGGGAGAATAGTTGCTGAAAGCTAAGAGGAACCGCTCAGCCAAAACCTGGTACCAGGACCAATTCCATATCAAAAAATGAGAAGCACCATCTAAAACGAATTTGCAGGAGTTAGGTTTGTTGAGTATAATATGATACTCTGTAAAGAGAAGTGAAAATCCAGAACTATGAGGAAAGCCTGGATTTGGTTATGAACATTCATGAAAAGTGTGTTAGATTAGGATTCATCTGACAAAGACTAATGCAAGAGGTAAGAAATATTAGTGAGTGCTCATGTCTCTACAGAGGAGGAGGAAACCCAAGGAAAACAAATGACATCAGTTAAGGCTAACAGGATAGAGATAAGAGAAGCAAAGAAACCACGGGAGATAAGGTAAGCCCAAAGGGTTAAAGAGTGTTAGGGGGGCAAGTCTATCAGGAGGGAAAGGATGATGAGAAAGAAATCAGGGCTTCTAGTCAATGAGCAAGGGCACAGGATTAATCACAGCTCTGAAATTTGCTGAGATAACGAACTCATTTTTTTAAGTCAGCCTTCTCGGTGGGGAAAAATGTAAGAAGAAAGGAACGTGATGAATTAAAAAGAAATGAAAATCTTTGAAAACTGCCACTGACGAAAAACAGAAGAGGATTATTCATGTATATGAGCCTGCATGAAATCAGCCCATCCAATTTCTCCACAATGATTGTGATAACTACAAGAGAATATAAACCATGTAAGAAACACGTACTAGATTTAATCAAGCAAGTGGTTATTACTACTTTTTGAATTAAACCATTTAATTGAATTAAGCCTTTAGGGGCCAAGGGTAATAAATGGTAATTTTAGACCTAGAACAAACCTCTAAAGATATTTTTCTCCAGTCCTTTAAATTTTAGAGAAGTAAATTGTCATTCCCATTTTAGAGATGAAGTAACAGAGCTCACACAGATAGTTAATAGGAGCTGGAATTCAGACCAAAATTGAAGAACTCTGTACTCTCAGTCAAAGCTTTCTTGATTTTAAATTGATTGCTATTAAGAACTATGACTGATTGGGCCCCCACCGTGGGCCATTGCTGACTACACTGTGGTACACTGAATCCTCTCAGCAATCTTGTGACTTATGTAGCCTACTTCTTTACAGATGAGGAAACTGAGAACTAAGGAGAATGAATAAATGTCCAACGTTACAGTTGGTATGCAAATACATGGTAGTCAATACTCTATTTCTCCAAAAATAAGACCTAGCCGGACAATGAGCTCTAATGTATCTTTTGGAGCAAAATTTAATATAAGACCCTGTATTGTATTGTATCATATCATATCATATCATATTATATAAGACCCGGTCTTATTTCACTATAAGGTCTTATTTTACATATAGTATATTTACGTATATTTACTATAAGTAAATTTACTATAAGTAATTATAGTAAATATACTATATTTACCTATATTTACTACAAGTAAAATAAGACCGGGTCTTATATTAATTTTTGCTCCAAAAGATGCATTAGAGTTGATTGTCTGGCTAGGTCTTATTTTCGGGGAAACACAGTATGTTTTATGGAAGTCTAATACAGATACATTCTGTTTTAAAAAAATCTTACTTAGTGAAAAATGAGCTTTAAAAAAAATTAGAGGTTATTCACCTTGCAAAAGATTCACATAAAGCAATTAATACCGCATTCCTTGACTTTGTCTTGCATTAATTTAAATATCCTAATATTCATAGATATTAATTCTATTATTTAAAATGCTAAGAAGACAAATAGAAACAGTGCATCACCACACAACATTTCAAATTTGAATCAATAACGCCCAAATATGACTACACTCAACTTTTCAGAAATACATCCATTGCAAACAAAGTAAGGCCCTCCTATGGAAACTAGAATCAAAGAGAATGTGACAACACTCTGGCTCTGCACTCTCCAAAGAGAGTTTCACTCATGCTCCCAAGCAAGGTAGTGGACCCAGTTGGGGAAAGACACAGAGAGATCACCAACACAGCATTTGGAGCAGGAAGTTAACCAGGGGATTCTCTGCTACTGTCACGCCAGGGTCAGCTGAAGCATAGCAGCCACTACATCCCACTGGTTATTCCACCAGTCACCTAGCTGTCAAACTGCCAATCACCATTCCCCTCTCCAGTGCAGAGAAACAAGAAATTACCCTTTTTGAACTAGAGGGAAAGAATCCAAATGAAATGTTTATTCCTCAAACACCTCCCCAGTTGCAAAGGAAAGAAACAGTCTGACAATTTTTTAAGTAATAAGGTATCCCACCCCCTAGTAAGGTTGTAAACTCATTTGGGCTAAAAAGAATATACACTTAATTATTCATACAGATAGCTTTGTATCTTCTAAGTTATGTGCTTCTAAAGCAGCCAAACTAGGGTGTAAGAAGGCAGGCCCTGGACTTAGATGAGTCCTGTTCAAAGGCCAGCACTGCCATTTACTAGTCAGGCCTTCTCTCAAACTTCAGTGTCCTCACATGTAGAATGAAAATAATGCTACCTAGTCCATCATCATCATAAGAATTAAATAACATAAAACACATACAATCCTTACATGATATGCAGAGTCCTTAGGCATGCTACTTGACAGAGGATAAATGCTTAATATAGAATAGAAATTATTGTAGTTATTTTAAGATGAATGCAGCAATTCACACCAATCCACAATCGAAACATGCTTTCCCCTCTTAAGAATAACTTAAAATTTCCTATTTCTTCTTCTTACTTAAATTCTCATTTTCTTTGGTAAAGCAGGCAAATACATATTATATCTGTTTTGCACATTTTTTGAGAAGAAAATATTACAAATATTTTTGATATAGGGATATCAGAAGTATGAACCAAGGCATCTCTAACATTCTTTTATCTGGGCAATTGACTGAACTAAAGCTCCACCCTCAGTGTTTCCTTGAGTATAAGCACTTTTAATCTAATCTAGTCCTAGAAACAGACAAGAAACATCGCTCCTGGTGCGTAACACTGACACGGGGAGATATATAGAACTAACGGGCTGCTAAGCCTGATTGGTGGATAAACCATATCTGGCCTTGGGTTTTAGCTTCACAGCAAACAAGAGAATGCTTACCAAGCGTCTGAGAAATGGGTGCAGACTGCAGGAAGTGCACCACAAACTGTGGAGTCGAACATGACAAAATTAATGAGTAAAATAAAAATGTGATTGGTATGCTATAAATAAGGAATTTTACTCCACTTTTTCTGTCTTTAGTATAAATCTTGCAGGAAAACAACATTGCCTCTAAACTTAATTGGCTAGCATATGAAAAGCAAACGCTTTCTGCCTCTGGGAGAAAGTTTTGGAGAATGAAGCACCATGAACCCATCCAATGCTTATGTAATCCATGGGTGTTTGACGTGCCAAGCCCTCTGCCAGTGAGATTCAGACACTTTCAGTCAAAAAAGTTACTAGTAAAACAAGACGAAAAACTTGGAAAGTGATTAGGAAAAGAAATTATGACTAAATCCCCAAGTCAAGTCACTAGCATGTAGCAGGCTGGGGGGACGTTTGAAGGAGGGCGGAGAGATGTGCAGCCGCTGGGGAATCCCCAACCAGTTGTACATTTTGGCAAAGAACAGTATGGTGTCATCAGCGGATATGCCTCAGTTTTACTCAGAAAGACAGTAAATGTACAACCCCAGAGCATGTAACATTGTTAAAGCTGATTTTCTATCATTAGGCATTTACGATGACACAAGACTAAAATTTGTTCAGTCTCTGAGGCGTTTCTCAAAGTCTGTGCTGTGGTCCCACCAAGCCGGTTTGAAATCCTCTGAGCCCGTGTGCCAGGACTTAACCACCAGTGTCTGCTTCTCCTACTTGTCACTGTTGTGTCCACAGCGCTATTGCATCCCTTGTTGCTGGCCTAACAGCTTTACAACTTCTCCTTTAAAATTTTTCTAAAGGTGACAAAGCAAGCTAGAATTCAGAAACAAATACTGTACTTGCTGTTTGTTAAAGTATAACAACATGCACTCTTTTCTCTTGGAGTTCCCTCCCATACAGATTTGGGTTCAACCTAATCCAAGAGGAAAATGTTAGCAGTTTTTTAACTATTTGTGGGGGGTGGAGGTGGCGGGGGTGCTTTAATTAAGGGTTGGTCACTGTGGTTTGTTGTATGGTTTTTAGTTACTAGGGACAGAAACACAACCGCATGTGAAAAGTCAAACATAGCATCCAGATAGCGTTCTGAGACAGTTTAGGGTAATATATAATTTCTCCTTTTGGCAATCTTATTGGGATTATTGAATGTCGATCTCATTTTCAAGAGGCAACAGTTTTCAGGCAGCACTTCCATAGCCCAGGCTTTCTGCTCCAGCTGCCCATCAGTGACATGAAGAATTCCTCAGTAAAATTTAGTGATTCTAGGCCAGAGACCAAATGTATTTCCTTCTTCTCCTCGCCACTCCTATTTAAAACATAAGTTTATGAGTGCTTCCTCCAGATAGTGTGCCTGCTGTCCCCACTGGGTGCCTTGCCCTCCTGCCCCCATGCCAGCAGCTGGAGCCAAGTCCTGCTGGACCTCTGTCCTCATGCAGGCCCCGCTCTTTTCTCAGCCATTTGTTTTTCTGGAATGTCCTCCCTGACTCAGCCCCACCACTGAGATTGCTGTTATCAGTGCTCAAATACCAGTCACTCCCCTATGAAGTAAGAAGAGCTACCCCGGCAGTCTCCGTGAGGCAGGGAAACATTGGCATCTCATCAGTGTTTGGGGTTAGAATTTCACTGTTCAGCTCACTATCTGCGGAGCCGTCCCAGATAAACAGTAGATGGGAGCTCACAGCACATTCCTTCCACGCTCACTCATTTCAGAAAAGCAGTCTGCAGTGAAGCACCCTCAGTGAATCCCCTGCGGTCTTGTCGCTCAGGTGCTGCCTCTGGCCTCCTGGTAGTAATTAGGAGAATCTTTCTTCTGTCCTCTCAGCTGTGATGCTGTGAGCAAATCTACAGCCTTGTCAGTTAATATTCAGGGCTGGGCATTTTACACTTATGAAAAACCTTGGGTGCAATTCAAATTATTTAAAAATAGAATGTAAAAAAATATATAAATAAATAAAAATAAAACTAGAATGTACTTTGGAGATTCACATACATATGATTCCTACTGCTAAAGTTTCTAGTCTGAAACAAAAAAACCCGTATTTATCCTTTTTGGAAGTTTAAAATGATGTTTTAAAAGGTAAATAAAACTAAGGAGTTGAAATCTTCTGTCTCACTCACTCTGATGTTAAACTACTTGCCATAACGTTGTCAGTAATACCATATGGGCTTCCCCCTTCCATTAATTTAAATTCTACACGTAGAATGCTTACCTGACAACAACAACAAAGAAAAAAAAAATCTTTGAATTGGCCTTGACTCTGTCCTCCACAAAGATTTCTGCCAATGACAAGAGGACTTCAAAATATAGAATGGAGGTAGATATTAACCTACAACATCTGCTTTTCTCTTCAGTGTCTTCCCAGCATCTTGGGTAAGATTCTTTGCTGAAATCCTCCATAGCATTGTGCCCACCATAAATCTCCTCCATCTTCTTTGATCATCAATTTGTTTTCACCCCATAACTGTGGATGTTCTTCTCTTTGGCCCTCATCTCATCTCTGTTGGGACTTCCCTTTACATTGAACATCTCCACCTGAATTTTCTACCAGCTTCTCAAACTTAACAGGTCAAAACCAACACCTCCATCTTTGCTTCTCCACCCAACCTTCTCCTCCTCCTGATTTCACTCTTTCTATTCATGACTCCTCTATTCTCTGAGGCTTCCTGTCCAGGCTCTAAACCTTAGAGCTATCTTGAATTTAATATTTCTCTCACTCTGTTTCACCTCTCATTACTGCCATATTCCTTTTTATTCTGTTCTCAGTATCTTTTTTATTTTCTCTTTATAAATTCATAACATTTCCACTCTACTTAGAAAGTCATTCATTATCTCTCTCCTGTCCAATAATAAGCACTTTCTGGTGGTTTTTCCCAATTCCGGGCTCTTACTCCTCTCCATTTTACTTGTTAAGGTCACGGTTAACTTCCTGATGCCTGGCACAGACCTTGTCCTTCCTCTGCTCAAATGCATTTGGTATCTCCCAATTTTCTATGGAAAAGAAAAAGTCCAAGGTCTTACTCCTGACAAATTGTGACGCTCTGAGGTATTTTTCCCAATCTGTGTAATACTTCATTTTTTATCCCAGTAACCCTTTTTACCTACCTTTTTTTTTTTTTCAGCCTGAACGAATTCCAACTACTTAAAGATACACAATACTCTTCCAGCTCTGAACTTTACTTGGCGAATCGTACCGCAATAAAATACATCCTTCCTTCTCTGCCTGTTGAAATCCTACCTATTCTTCAGTACCCAAATGCCATGAATTAATCCCTGATTTCTCAGATAAAAGATAATCTCTCCATCTTCTATTCTCCTCCATACTTTGTACTTCCATTATGGTAACACATAGTAGTAAGAGCTTCTTTATACTGTAGTAATTTATTTGCCCAATTAATCATATCTAGCAAATTGTCAACTTGAGAGAAAGGCCTCTTTTTTGGCGTGTCTGCACAATGGCCAGTACAAAGCCATGAGTTTAGCAGAAAATATTTGAGATGAATAAAAGTATCACTTGAACACGCAAACCTCCTCACACACAAAGGGCATTCTGCCTTGTCCATAAAACGTCAACATTTAAATAAGGTAGCATTCTTGCAATATGTGCTTCTGTCTTTTTTTCCCCCTCAAATATACTACATGGATGGGAAAAGGAGATGAAGTTAAGAAACATGACTTCAGCAATCTTAAATGAAAGATGTGTCTAACTCCTAATCTTAACTATTAATTGTTGTGCTCCATTCCTCTCTGTGAAAGGCAGAATAATGCCCCCACCCTAATGATGGTCCCACCCTAATCCCCAGAATTTTTGAAATGACAGGTGATAGTCAAAAAGAACTTAGCAGATGTGATTAAGTTTACTAATCAGATGACCTTAAAATAGGGAGATTATACTGGATTATCTGGGTGGACCCAATGTAATCATATGAACCCTAAAATGTGGAAAAATCAATCAGCCATAGAGATGTGGTGAAAGAAGAGGTAGGAGAAATTCAAAGTGTGAGAAGGACTCAACCTGCCAATGCTGGCTTTGAAGAGAATGAAAGGGGCCAGGAGCCAAGGAATGCATAGCTACTAGAAGCTGGGAACAGTTCTCATCTGACAGCCAGATTGTAAACACTCAAAACACTCAGTCCTACAATCACACACACACACACACACACACACACACACACACACAAAGAATTCTGCCAACAACTTGAATAAGGAAATAGATTCTTCCCTGGAGTCTCCAGAAAGGAATGCAATCCTGGTAACACCTAGTTTTTAGCCCCATGAGTTCCATATCAGACTTCTGACCTAAAAACCTGTGAGGTAATACTAAATGTTTGTTGTTTTAAGTCACAAAGTTTGTAGTGATTTGTTACAACAGCAATAGAAAACTAATATACTCTCCAAGTAGCTATTCAGATACACTTGACCTATGGTGGCTTCAATTGGCTAGAGATAAGAATAGAGTGTTCATACTTGATGAATTAGAAACCTAAACGTACGCTTTGTTATTTCTGATATGGAATCACTCCAAAGTGTTATAAATAATGGGGTCTATTCATTCATTCTTACATTCAATCACTCTTTCTAAAGAGTTTCCCAAATACCCATGGTCTATACTCACATCATTTTTCTTGGAATTTGTAAATATTCTTGATTCTCTTTCATCACTGGCCATAACACATAACCAGAAACATGGCAGGCACTCAATAAATATTTAATGAATAAGTTTAAGTATGACTTTGTCATTTAAACTCTCTTTACCTAAATTTCTTCATCTGTAAGATGTGGATGATTTATCAAACTTACAGGGTGGTCTCAAAGACATATGCCTAAGAAAGTTTTAGAAAATAGGTCATTATTAATGCTAAAATGTCATTTTTAAAATCTACACCCTGATCCCTTCGTGCCTTCACTTATGTATTTGTTTTGCACTTTCCTCTAGGGTCTCTCATTTCACAAATTAACTTTCTTAAAGGACTACTATTATCTGATTACTTTCTTGCTCAAAATTCTCTGAATAGCTGTCTTCTGCCTTTAGGCTCAAGTCCAAATTCCTCCATTTGGCATGTAAAGTCTCTCAACATGCTTATCCAAAGCATCTTTTCCCCCGTTACTTCCTGGTCTAACCTGTACTCCCACGCCCAATGCACACTCCACTCATCCAAGGCTTCTCTCTGATCCTACAAATGCCACCTTCAGCCTTGATAAAAAGCCTTTGATTCTCTGGTACCAGGTCTGCAGTGTTCCTGTCCTTTTTCTTTCAACCCAGCCCATCCCTCAGAAAAAAAGTCTGACATCTTCCTTCTAAGAGGCCTTTCGTAAACATAGCAACTCAGGGTAATTCCCCACTCCTAGGTGCTGCCTTTCATCTTGTTATAATAATCACCTGGTTCCAGGTCTTCAGCCTTACTTATTTCACATTTGTTGGTATTCCTCTGAGCTACATCACAGAGAAAAGTATTCACAATTTATGATTTTTAACATCTGTAGCCCACCCTGGCAATAGCACTAAGAATAAATAATAATAATTACTAACATATACAGTGCTTACTACATTGTAGATATTATTCTAAGTGCTCTACAAGTTTTAGCTCATTAAAACTCAAAACAATCCTATAAGGAAGATACTATTTTTATCTCCATTTTACAGATGAGGGAACTGAGGCACAGATACCCAATATTTATTTGTTGTGGAAATTAAAAAACTAGGGAAGAAGTATGTAAAATGTAAAATGATTAGAATCTGTAAAATAAGTGATGATTGGAATATAATATAGTTTATTTTAAGAAAAAATTCATACTTGGGAGGTTTGAGTTTTATTTTTACATAATGGAGGCTAATATATGTCTAACAAATAACTAGATCAGGAAGACTATGTACCATACATCTTTTAAAATAAAATGAGGTTGAATGCATAATCAATGGCACAAATCCCAAATACTCTTGAGTGGATTTCGGATTATACTCATTACAATAAGTTACCCCTCTAAGGCTAATAGAGAGACTGAATTTCAGTTATGTTTGGCAGAAATGTTAAATTGTAATCTCTATTTCACTTTAATCTGGATTTTACCACAGTTCCTGAATCCTTTGTCCTGTGGAGTTATGTGGAGGTTTTTTGTTTGTGTTCGTTGGTGATGGTGGTGTCAGCTTCATCTTAAAAACCGCTGCAAGGCTGTAAGGAAAGCTCCTATGGACACTGACGTTCACGACTAAAATTGAGAAAACTCAACTAAGCCATTTCACGCAAGGACTCAGAAGAGCTTCACATAAATTGGGTTAATACTAGTGAGTCTTCCAAATGCATGTCTGCAACGACCAGAACCCACAGCAGTTAAGGAACTAGCACAAAATATACAAACTCCAACTTCTGGCTCTTTGAGCAATGTTTCATTGTTGCCATCAACCAGGTGATAATTCTCAGCTCAGTGCTCTTCGTCAGTTATCTTTCACTTTTTAATGATTTATTCACACTGTGATTAATTTATAAGCTCCTCCTAGCTCATCAGGAGATAACAAAAATAGTCTGTCTCAAAAGCAGTTTAAGTAAAGGTCAAGGGAATCTTAGAAATTTAGTTTTACTGAATCAAAGCAGCTGTACAAGCTTTTCCAATCAGGATGACAAAAGTGTTATCTGCAGGCCTGGGCCCCTCCCAGACACTTTCTATTCTTATCTGCTGTGCCATTCACCACGGGGAGAAGCACAAGACCTGGTCTAAGTTCTGTGGTGGAACATAGTTTTCATTGAAAGATAAACAAAAAACTATTCCTTCCAGCTGGAGATACTTGAATCTCCCTATTTTTCCATGTGAGAAATGAGGCAGAAAGATCCTGCAGTTCTTCTGAAATGTCATGAGTGTTTTACTAGGCTTGGTAGGTCTCCTCTCTGAAAAGCAGACTGCCAGGACCAGTGGAGATTCACTGCCCTCCCTCTTTCCTGGCATCCATCTAACTCACCAGCAGTCATGCAAGGACATATTGATCTTTCTACAGCTTGCTGGGCAATGGACTGCAGTGGTCTTGCAAAGATAAAAGGGATTATCAACTTGTCAAAAGAGTCTTCTGCTCACCTAAGAAGAGTTTTGAAGAGGGGAAAGAAAGAATAATAAATTATGAACTGATAGAAACCAACTTAATATAAAAAATGCAGTGAACCCTCTTCTTTTGTGCAGATAGTTTCACTTTGGGGACAAGTTTAGTATTCTTTGGTCCGTAAGAACCTGACAAGTTGGATATTGTGGCTTTGTGGTCAGCCTACTGGTTGGAAAGTCCTTGAAGCTGAGTGTCACAAACTGGCCAACCAGAATTCATCTATAATTTTGTTTTAGCAAGTTTTACAATAATTTTGCTGTTCTAGGTATTTCTTTTGTGATGGAGATTGCGGGGACAGAGCCAGGAGTGCAGTTTCCAGGCTCTCTGCCTCACATAGAAAGGTGCTGGCTCAGGTAGTAAATGGCCATCAACTGTGATTGGATGGCCATCAGCTGTGGCTAGTTGGCCGTCAGCTGTAACCAGTGAGCCATTGGCCACTAATATAACTGCTGTGGCTAGGCTAGCAGAAAATGGGGGCTAGCAAGAAGATGGTGGCTGGCAAGCGTGGATTGCAGTTAGCAAGTGAGGTTTGTTGGCAGAGAAGCGGGCGTCAGGTTGCAGATCGTATGGCTCCTGCTTCCTGTGTCTCCAACCCAGCCACTAGCGAGACTATAGTTGTATGACTCCCGTATCTATGGCTCTCTGGGTGTTCCTATTTGTCCTCACCATATCCTGCATTCTTATGTGGGGAGTGGGACTAGAGACCCCAGAAGAGACCCCGCACAACACCCTGCGTGACAGAGATCCTTAGTGAAAACAGACAAAATGCATATTAGATCAAATGGGGCCCTCAGTCTTCACATTAGCTATGCAGTCTACTTCCAAAACAGATCCCAGAACTTGGAATATTATCAGAACAATTCCTTCAGCTTTGTGAAAAGTGTAGTGAAGAGGAGCAAATGATCAAAAGAGCAGGCTAGGTAATGGCATGCAACAAGGAAGAGGATGGAAAAGCCTAGAAGAAGTTTGTGCTATAAAAGCCCACATTGTCAGCAGAACATACTGAGACATATTTTCTGCCTGAAACAATAACAATCATAAATGAACTATTGTTAACACAAAAATACCAAATACTGGTAAGAGCTGTCATTTTGGTTTTCTTTAGACATGATAAATTACATTTGCAAATTAGTGTCTGATCTGAGATGACATGGAACAAATGGTAATATTTACATTCTGCACATTATCCTTGTCAGATTAAGCTGCAGTTGGCCGGTGTGGATATAAAGAGGCCTCGGGAGGCTTGTCTGCTAAACCAGCATGTAAATTGTCTCTAAACCATCCACACGTCTATATTTATTACCTCCCCAAACCAGTAACAGCCATCCCATTTGCATGTCAATTTTGCCAAGTTAAAGTAACTTTACCAGGGGAAAGAACTAGTGAAGAGAAATGCCTCCAACAAGTACTCCAAGTTAGGTTAAGAACCACAAAACACATTTTGTAAGAAGCTGTCAAAAGCTTCCTATTTCTTTAGCAGTTTAAGAGGGAAGGGGAGACAGAGGAAGAAAGTAGTGTTAAAATACCCACAATGCAGTATGCGTCCTATGTTATCCTAATTCATCCTCACAAGTTAACCTCTAATATACCCATTTTACAGATATGGACATTGAAGTCCAAACACGTTAAGTAATTTGCTAGTACAGTTAGAACAGGGTTAGTATTTGAATCAGGGATAACTGACTCCAAAATCTTTGTACTGTGTCATTCTGCCACTGGCCTTAACTAGAAATGTCTGAATAGGATGGCAGGTCCTGGGTTTTTTTTGAAGAGTGTAGCCTAACAAAGAGAAATTCAGGTTTGTATTTTCCAATCACAACATTTTGCAGAAATGTGGTTCAGGGGGAGAAGCACTGGGGAATCCCTGTCAAGGTCCCTCACAGGATACAGAGCCAACAACAAACCTCCCACCCAACTCCCTCCATTTTCATCATAAAAGCTTCAAATGAGGTTCTGGGTACCCTGTGAATGTGATTTAACTTGACTTCATATCAATTGTGTCTTTAAAATTAAGCCTCACAGATATGATATGCAAGATGGCATGAAAAAACCTTTCTTGATCCCAAGGTTTGTGGAGGAAATGGAATTGGTGGTGGCAGAAAGAACCAATACAGTAATCTGTGCTGGCTTCAGAAATATAAAACCTTATGATTAGATTGTCCACTTGCATAAAGCCCACTCTAAAATCACTCACTAAAATGAAGTCATTGATATGTGGATCGTATTATGAATCTGATTTACACAACCAATTGCAAAAAGACATTTTGAGATATTTCAAGAATGTTAATTATTGACCAGGTGGACTAGATAATATCAATGAATTATTGTTGTTAAAAGTGATAATGATACTGTGGTTAGGTAAGAAAATGCCCATTTTTAAAGAGATATGTTCAACATTTGTAAGGATGAAACAATATATGTAGATGGGATTTGTTTTCAAATACTTCAATAAAACAAAACAAAAACAATCAAAAGAAACAAGTAAAATATAAAGATCTTGATAACTCTTGAATTTGAGTAATGGTCTATGGGGTTTATTATATAATTCTCATTACATATACCCTATTTCTCCGAAAATAAGACCTAGCCGGACAATCAGCTCGAATGCATCTTTTGGAGCAAAAATTAATGTAAGACCAAGTATTATATTATATTATATTATATTATATTATATTATATTATGTTATATTATATTATATTAATTATATTATACCCGGTTTTATAGTAAAATAAGACTGGGTCTTATATTAATTTTTGCTCCAAAAGACGCATTAGAGCTGATTGTCCGGCTAGGTCTTATTTTCTGGGAAACACGGTATGTGTGTGTTTATAATGGCTCATAAATTTTAAAAAACTCTTGTGAAAGTTAGTAAAGGAACCCTCAACTAAGATTGGGGTCAGGAGGCCTGTCGGGATTGCTCTCATGCCCTATCCTTCATCATAGTTGCCCCAAACAGGAAGAAACAGTGCCTTACCTGTCCAACAGGAAGATGGGAAGATGTTTTCTACTCTACTACCTCAGCCAGAAGAAGGAAGATTTTCTTCTCCACTGGCAATGGCCCAGCCAATGAGAGAATGTCACAACCCAGCTAATGAAAAGCCACTACGCTTTCAGTTTTATGTCCCACATATCAGTGCAATCATACAGTTCTCGACTTTTTCTGTCTGACTTATTTCACTAAGCATTATAATCTCAAGATCCATCCATGTTGTTGCAATTACATGGCACTATTTCATCTTTTCTTATGGCAGAGTACTATTCCATTGTGTATACATACCACAACTTCTTTATCCAGGGATCAAATATATGGTGATGGAAGGAGAACTGACTCTGGATGGTGAACACAAAATGTGACATATTCATGTATTACAGAATTGTACACCTGAAACCTATGTAACTTTACTAACACTTGTCACCCCAATAAACTTTAATTGAAGAAAGAAAGAAAGAAAGAAAGAAAGAAAGAAAGAAAGAAAGAAAGAAAGAAAGAAAGAAAGAAAGAAAGAAAGAAAGAAAGAAAGAAAAGCCACTACTCTTTGAATTCTCAGTTTCTTCCAATGGACTTTTTATTTATAACAGCTCCTCCCAACTTTCCCTTTCCTCTATAAAAAAACATTCCTCTCCTTTGTTCTCTGGACTTGCCTATGGTTTTGCCAATGCTCACATGTCCTGACTTGCAATTCTCTGCTATTCCTGGATAAATCCATTTTTGCTCCTAAAATGACCATCTTATTTTTAAGGTCAACAGTCTCTTGAAATACAGATATGATGCATTTAAAAAGCAACATGTTTTAAAATGTATTTGAATCTTAGGCTTCACCAAGTTTACTCAGCCAGAGTAATTAGCACACAGCCCTGGGAAAGCATGTAGCAAGATCCCGCAGTCTGTCAATATTCTCTGCTTGTTCCTTAACAAGAAACCTTAGAAAAGTTACTATTATGACATGAGGAAGGAAGTGCTAAAATCGCTAGTGTGAATAAGACATGTTTAACTCACTGCTCAGGGAAAGAGGTCTGTAACTACAGAAGAGAGTGGGGTTACTATAAATCATACTTCAACATCTGTACTTGCTGTGGGAGCTACTGCTTCACAGTATGCCTTGCGTTGGTCCAATTTCCAGTCAAAGCCAGGACACTAGCTAACTTTGCTTAGAGAGATTTTCACATGCTCCAGAGGGGTCACAGAAGGTTCTTGGGGACAAGGAGATAAAGCTGAGAAATAGACTCTCTGGGACAAAAGTCAGACTAGTAGCTGTCCTGCCAATAGCATCCCCATTACCCAGGGAACAGCCCTCATCTGGGCTCAAGGGAGCCTGGGATCTGGAGTCTGCTCTCCAAGGACAGGGCAAGGCAGGAAATCACAGAGGGGGTGCTAGTAGCAGCCTCAGTCACCAACATACCATGTCTTCAGGATGTCTGAAGATTATTCAAAAGAAAGCATCTTTTAAAAAGAGAGTTATGAAATATCTGTTCACTTCAGCGCTAGGAAAGATGTGTAAATACGATCACTGGGAAGATCTGAGGATGTGGGCAAGCAGAGAAGACGACACTGTGACAGGGACTTTGATAACACAAGGTGGTTTTTCAAAGTGAGGTCAACGGCATTGCCTTGATCAGAATCACTTGAGATGCTTCTTAAAACTGCAGCTTCTCTGACATTGCCCCAAACCTATGCTTTCTGGGAGCAAGATCCAGGAAGCTGCATTTTAAATGAGCTTCTCACATTCTCCTGCATAATAAAGCTTGAGAACTGCTGTTTATCTTCTTTGCCTTCACCTGTTTATTCACTTTCAACATCCATTCATTGTCCTCTTCCTGGGCAGTCCCATTGAGGCTGGGTCCTTGAGCTTCATCTTTTAGCTTTGTAATGCCAGCTCCATGCATTTCCCATAAATTGGACTCCGAAGGCTGCTACTTGATTGAAGCTTTTATATCTGTACTATGAGCACCTAAGTCATGCCCCTTCTCTGAGCTCCCACAGCACCTATTTTTCCCTAGCGCAACTTACAATATTGTGTTTTAATTGTCCTTTTACTTATTGGTTGCGTTCCTCCCTGGAGGGACGGCTTGGTACAGGGTAGACGTTCAATAATTGTTTGTCAAACGAGGAAATGAATGATTATTTTGAACTCATAATTCTTGTATCTTATGCTAATTAAGTATATTTTCATTGTGAGAAATGAGTGCTTTCTAGCCATTTTACCGATCACTTTCCTCCACTACCATCTCTGTTAGTTGGCTAACGATTGAGCATCCAGGGAGAAAAGAATCTGATTGCTGTAGCTTGGGCCATATGACTACATCTTGGTTAGGGGAGGACAGACTACCTTGCTTTACTTCACCACCAAGAAGACCTGAAATGGGAAAGAGCCTATTCCTCAAAATGAAATCATCATGCTGTTGGAAGGGCAACAAATGTTAGGGGCAAAAATGCCAATTAAGATCATTTAAGGGTCTAATATGTTCTTAACCTAGACTCATCACTAACAACACTTGGACATTTTTGTAAATGTTTATTTACATGGATACAGTTTTCTTCAGATTCTAAAGAAGTTCCAAGTCACAAAATGGGTAGAACTAATACAAAGCATTGCATATGAGAACGTTTTTATCCAAAATCGAAGTGTCTTGGAAACAAGTAATCTTAAAGCTCAGTAGGAAATCTTTGCATCTAGTTGTCCATTCTTCTGGGTTTTAATATTTGTCCATGGGTTAGAGAAAAAAAATATGTTTCATTTTGGAATTCAGTGTTGGTTGAGCTGTTAATAATGAACTCCTCAGAGTTGGGCAGATAAAGTTTCTCTGGGATGTGGAGCAGGGCACCCAGCCATCCTTCATCCCCTTGTACCTGCTTGCCAACCCTGAGTGAGTCTAACCACCTGCCAGCTCTGGGCACCTGTGGGCAGACATGGAGTCTTTCTTAGGGAAGATGGACAAGTTCGTGACCAATGGCTCTTCTCAGCTATCTTCCCATCACTCTTGGGTCAGCTCATTCTCCCTTCTTATAATTACTATTTCAAAACTTCGCCACTGTCTTCAGATTTCTACTACTTCTTCCTCATTCTCAACCATCCGGCAAAAATTCCTTCGTGTCCAATTTATTGTCATATACTTACTTGAGCATGCAAGCAGGGTAGAACCCTACCACCATCCCTGGACAGAATCAATATGACAACACACAACACAATTCTCTTCTGTGTTTCCCACCTGAGGAGGGAGGTCAGGCATGAGAGGAGGGGAAACTCTGTTTCTAAATGGCTCATCGAAAATCTTTTTAGATTAAAAACAAACGCTTTTATCGTAAAGAAGAATAATCCATTAATCTTGATACAGATATCTCTAAAGAATATTTACCATTTACTCTCATTTAAAGGTCATTAAGAGAACTTTAGATTTATAATTTAAGGTTGGGTTTATGAATCAATTTTCTATGTCGTTGGGATATAAATCCACTCCTTAGAGCCTGACCACTACCACAGAAATAACAAAGCCAAGACCTTCATATTGCAAAGCTGAGGACTAGATTCTATATCTGAGATGGCTCCCAAATTATGCAATACTCTGTGAGGCTTGGACCCAAATAGTCAACAGGTCTTACGTGTTTTATTATAACTATTAGGCAATTTCTTTTCATATCACTTTTAGGAATGGTCTGACTCAGAACATCAACTGTCTCTTTCTAAAGGGTGTAATACATTAACCTTCTTTCTTTGTAATGATTACAGCACATTGTTATTTCTTTTATTTTCTTTGACGATTCCAGTGGAGGTGATGAATGTCTTCACATCCTGAGTGTCATTCTGAAGTCAGTAAGAGGAGGTTGAAATTAGTAGAAGTTTCAAGTTCACACACATTATAGCCTCACTGACTTGCCATTCAGGGTCCTCTCAAAATAAAAATTCTGTTTCTCTGCTGATGCTTGATTTAAGTTCAGATTCATCTATCCAGAGCAGCTCTCCCAGACACGCCTACATCACTTGGTGCTGTATTTCAGATTGACCATATCTCAAGCAGTATTGTCACGACTGGCTAACCTGTCAGGGAAGGACAGGACTGTGTTTCAATCATTATTGTAGCCTTAAATATGGAACGATGGGATATCAATATGTGTTCGCCAAATAAATGAATGGTGCATTATCTAGTTCAGTGCAGGTCACGAAGGAGTGGTCACAATGAATTTTTGGGGTCTCTTTAATATTTTGATTTTAAGATAGAATTGTAAATCTAAGGAACATAAGCTCTGGCTCTATTTTAGAGGTGAATAGAATGGCACTTTTTAAAATAAAAGTATGCCATTAACACATGTCTCCTCAAATCAGTTTTCTTTCACTGTGACTGACTCATTTAGTGAAAATAGCAAGTTTACATATTTATATGTGTGCCACCTAGCTTGTACTTTTCTAGCAAAAAATATAAAGTTAGTCACTGTATCTCCACAAGAATTTCCAAATCTACTGTGGTGGTTTTTTGCTGGGTCAACGTAGTTCTAGGTTGGAACTACATTTCCCAAAATTCCTATCCTACTTGTACATGGCTCCTAGTTAAGAAAGGGTCACAAGGAAAATTTGTACAAGATTTAGAAGACAAAATTGAGGGAGGTGTTACACCTAGAAATTGTGCAGAGCCCTAGGTGCCATTGCAGCTTGCACTTGTCATGGATACGCATGCTCATGGGGCGGCAGTCAGGCCCGCAGCTCCTCCTGCTGGATCGCCTCCAATTTCTCCAAGTCCTGGGCCTACTGCATATGGAGCTTTATGATGACGGCACTTTCTTCCTTTTCAAGTCTCCCTGGTACTGAGGTTGGAGGTGTTGAGAGACAGATGCAGGTTCCACTTTGTCTAGGTAGGTTCTAGTTTGTCCTCATAGGTTCCGGTTTGTCCTTGCTTTCCTCTACTTCATATCCATTTGTTTGTTTGTTTGTTTTTATCCGAACAGCTGGTCCTGCTGGCCTGCAGTGACTTCAGGTCCACACCAGATACAGAGGAGGAAACTATCTTCCACAAAATTCTTCACCCACTCCCACTGTTGTATGAGATCTAATCTCGGTAATAGATCCCCTAGTCCATGTCACTCAGAGTTGTTCTATTATATTTCCTTGGTCAAATCTTAACTGATACACCTGTCTCAATCATTCTGTATAATACATATAGGCTAAGCAGAGGAGAATCAGGAGACAGACAGCCTGGGAAGACCACTCTATGATTTATCATGGTGTGTTTGCTAATTAGAAGTAAGTAGCACCATTTCAATTTTATGAATTGCTTATAAGGCTGTAGTATTGTACACCTACTGCAAAGTCTATGGAGATGTCCAGTTTGCACCTTGCTCAGCTGTAGATGGCACCCCTGGCAGAGAGGAATATTATAAAATATTTTACATAAAATAGCCATTTTAAATTTTAATGAATAACTGATCCATTCATTGGAACTGTCCTTAACTTAGTCCAGATGGGATTTAGAGTAATCTAGTGTAGTATAGTATAGTACAGCACGTCATTGGAATACAAATAGAAAACACAGTACATCTGAAGAATTTTTAAGTCATTAAAAGTAGAAAAAATTAATTGCATGAGCCAATAAACTGGAATATTCTAATAACAGATTTGCTGGAAATTAAGTCAGGTGATAAGAGTTTTGTTCTATTTTCCTGTTCTAAAGCCACTCCGATGTGAATTGGAAAACCCAAAAGTTACCCAGTAAATGGATCAATAATCACCCTCTCTGTCATCATAGTCTATAGAGGGACTTTTTCTGGAAATTAAAGTCAAACCTAAAACAAAGAGCCAAACCATAAGGATTTTATGGGCACCTTTGAAACTCCAGTTCAAAGCGCCCTCTCTTCACTTGAGAGAAACATGTCCTCACATAATAAGAGGTCATCAATTCTGCTGCCTTGTCCAATTCCATCTTCCCTTCAAACTTCCACTATTATTATCCATCACCCTCTAGTCCCTTTCCTTGAGACCTGAGACTGGTTCTTGTAACTTTCTGTTAAAACATGGCTCACACATGGTAGGTGTGTAATAAACAATTTCTATGATGATGAGGATCTCATGTCTTCCTGGGCCATAGTTCTCCTCTCCACCCATGATGAAGGTAGTATGGATATTGGACAAAGAGCACTGGAATTGGAGTTCATTGTAGAAGTAGCCCCTCCTATTTGCGTGAACTTTCACTTTCTCGGGGTCTCTGTTTTTCCTTTCTCCATAGATAAGGCCAAATATTCTTTACAGCTCACAAAACACAGTGCTCTCACAGAGAAGTCTACTACAGTAGACTTTTCACCATGCAATGTAAAAGAGAGCTGGCACCGGGGTTTGTTTTGCCTGAGTGGATTAACACCTGCTGCAAATGATCAACTGAGACTTTCAGAGCAGAGTAGCATCACCATACAGGCACTTTCTGGACACCAAACCAGAGGTCCAATACTCTTTGGCTTGCTATCTTTTTTCTCAGCCAATCAGCAGGTGTGAGTCTGCCTTCAGTTAGAAACACATAACCACAGCAACTGGCTTTTGAGAAGTATTGTCTTGGTCTACCAGGCACCTGCTAGCACTTATTTACTCACCCCTCTAGTACATTTGATTAGATTTGCAAAGTTTATCATAAGACACTCTACTATTGGGCCTAAATTCTTAGGAAGAGTTCAGACAGTTTCAGAGACAAGAAGCTTTTTTTGTAGATAATAATCACCAATGGATGGACCCCTCCTGGCCCAAGAGCCCCATGCAATCTTAGCCTAAGAGAAACTTTGAGAAAAATCATTTCCAGGAAGAGGAGAAGAATATCAAGGGTGTTTTTGGAATAGTCCCAAGTAATTCCACACTAATATTAAGCCCCCAAATATTATTGTTAATCAAGCACAACCCTTTCAGCTTGGATTTGTTTATTTTCATACACAGTGATAACTCGGGGCATATTGTAGCAATATGAGCTTTTGTATGTGAGTGACGGCTGTCATCTCAGCTCTGAAGATGTAAGGCCTAATAGACTTGCCTGATCGCCTCATCTTGGGTGGTGAAAATCATTGGCAATTGTGTCCAAAAGAGCTTTGAATACCAGAGCTTTATGAAAGAGATTAGTTCATTATTCCCCTGATACTTTTTTTCCACATACAAAAAAATACCTTAGTACATAAGTTACAAGGACCTCTGGCTGATAAGTGATTTATACTAAAAACACTGAACATAGTCAGGAGAAAGCAATCCCTGCTATTTCCCCAGCTTGGAATTTGGACCCATTCCAAGCATTTTTCTCTGAATTCAAGCCCAAGGATCCCCATCTGGGGTACTTGTAAACTGATGAGATCTTCTGCCTCATAAAAACCCTATAACCTTACCGAAGCAGAAGGAGGCTGGCCTTATCTTCAAGGTCTCTGAACAAGTTACTCATATGTATATATTTTTTGCTAATTTAGTTGAAACTTTAAAGTTTCTTTTCCCCTTCCACATACATCAAGAATGGTGGAGAATGTGTCTTCGTATAACCACTAGCCTTAACCCTCACACACATCTCTTGCTGCCAGAATTTAAGAGGCCTAACTGGACTTTTTGAAATCGGCTGGTGCTATCTGATTAGATTCATGACTTGCTTCAACCAGGCGGGCTGATGCAATCAGCAATCCAGTAATACTTGCACAGACTCTGCCTTGTTAAATACTCTGTAGAAAGCTGTCCACAAGTGGGAATCCACACTAGCCTCAGATCCTCACACACTTCCTTGAATAATCGGGAGTCACTATATTTAACTTGAAACAAATGGAGAAAATTTTCTCATACTCCTGGTTTGTTGTCACAAAATCACAAGGTTGGAAGGTTCAGCAGGTCATTTTGTCCATGCCTCTGGCAGGCTCTTCATCTAACAGTATCAGGTGGATAGTTGTCTAATCTAGGTTTAAAAAGATGCAGAAAATTTTTTCATCCCTATCTTGGCAACGCTATTGAACCTGCCCTTCCCTCCCCAGCCAAGTGCACTTTGCCATGACCCTCCTATCCCCATTAAAGCCCATTGCTTCCTTGTCCACTTCTATAGCAGGTGGGTAACATAATCAACGATGGAATATATTTTCTTTTCACTTTTTCCCTAGGATGGAGTCTCATTCACTTCCATGTATAATTGTCAAACCAAAGATCACTGCTTTCTGTTGTCTACTCTGGTGAAATTAAATGAAAAATGGAATTATCAGTTTATATCTAAAATTAGATCTCCCCCACCACGAACATCCAAAGCTCAATAAATAATAAAGTAGTAAAGATAAAACCTGGAGGTATTAGTCATTTAAAATTGTACATGCAATATTTTGGAGCCCAGGACACAATTTAGTTTAAGTAAAAAAATAAAATAATCATGTAATGTCTGATTGGGGGAGGCAGGGAGTGATCCTGATTTTAAAATAATGTCACCAATATTTTTTAAATGGGAAAATAAAGGAAAAAAAATACAAAAAATAAAAGCATCCATAATCCCACTACACAGACATAGCCTATAACATTTTATGTCTTTTTTTTCAGATTTTATATTTTTAAAAAACTTTGTTCTTTTCTGCAAACCCTGATGCTAAATGAAAAGAAATTAAATTACAAAAATATTTTCATTAATTTTAATGGGAAAAAATGATATGTTCCCTCCCAATTCAAGATACCAAGGGATTTTTTGCAGATAGCAAATAGATCAAATGAACAATGAAGTGTTTCTATAAATAAAAATAATTTATAATTAAATAAATTCAGTCTGAACATAAAATGTAATGTAATGAAGTTTTCGGACTTGCCAAAGGAAAATGAGCAGTCTTAATTGTAGGTCGGGAGGCTGAGGCTAAGTTCACAGGAGTCATTTTCTGGAAGGTGGTGAGAGTCAGCGATCGACTTTCACACAAGGCATGTTTTTTGCATTCAATGGTATCTTGCACATTTTGATGCAGGCAAAAACATTCCAGATTTTAATGGCTTAAAATGTCAAATATTTATTATTTCTCATGATTCTGTAAGCGGACTAAGCTGTTTGTTTGTTTGTTTGTTTGTTTGTTTGTTTGATCAATCTGTCCAGGCCAGCTTGGCTGATCCCTGTTAGCCAGTGGCTCAGTTGGAATTTGTTGGTCTAAGAATGTGGTGGGTAGACTTTTTCTGTAAAGGACCACATAGTAAATACTTTCAGGCTTTGCAGGCCATGTGGTTTCTGTTGCAACTACTCACCTCTGCTGTTGTAGCGTGAAAGCAGCCAGCACAATAGGTAAACACATGGGTGTGGCTGTGTTTCTTGCCTATCCCTGGTCTAGGTTGGCCTTACCACCGCGTAGAAGTGGTGGTTCTCGCATGTCTTAGGGTAACCTAGAGAGCCTTAAAACACAGATTGCTGAGCCTCACCTCAAGAATTTCCAATTCAGTAGGACTACAGTCAAGTTGGAGAATCTGCATGTGTAACAAGTTCACAG